>NC_072736.1:36051248-36209679 GCF_026930045.1 Uloborus diversus
AGAGACTAATTTTCAAAATGACCAAAACATACCAAAAAAAAAATGAAGAGCAAATAAATAAAAATGAAAAATAACTTAATGAATAAATAAATAAAATACAAATAAATAAATAAAGATTAGTGAACTCTGTACACACTTTATGTTTCTTAGCCTAACAATTTTATTTGTCAGAACAATGAACAGACTTTCTAATTATGAAGTACAAAGTCTTTAACAGTAGCGCCTAAAAATTGAGAAATGGCTATTCCCCTACTAGGGAAGGGGGGGGGGGACATAAAAAATTCAGAAGTCTCTTGTTTGAACACTAAGGCACGATGAGATGACTAGTAACCACTTTCTTTTGCTTCATATGTGAATAAGGACTTTGTTGTGTATGTCGGCTATTCTGCTGCAGTAAATAGATTTTGATTCTAACCTTGCAAAGTTAGTCTGTTACGTTTTTGTTTGAAATTTATCAAGTTGGAGTTCTTGAACCGTTGTTCGAACTTGAACACATTATACTGTATCATAATGGTAACCCGAACGTGATCTGAGTACGCAATCTTGTGATCTCGAGTTGCAAGCCCTGAACCAATGCCTTCAACGCAAGCAACGATTTTTTTTATTAATCCATATAAACTCTAAGTATTTACTCCCCTATCGATGGCCACTCTGGATTTGAAATCAATGTTTGCTTGCCATACGAAACGTTTATTACACCTACATAGAATTTCATTAATTTATTAATATTACTATTATTATTTTGTGAAACAACTTCTACGAATAACATATCCGATTAACAGCAGTCACGGTACTAAGGGATAGAAAACTAAGTCCTCCGATTAGGACATTAGGAGAAGAAAAAAAAACATAATTCTGAGATCAAAAGGATGTCCAAACGAAAAAAGAAACACTTGTGCTTCTTTACTCTTTCCAAAAAATGAAGAAAGAAAATTTATTACTGTAAGACCGAAATGGTATTTCTTCTAGAATCTTGATAGAGTTTGTGTTCTGAATTATTCCAAGTTATGTCAAAAAGCTTCAATCCGATCATGTCTATGCCAGCGATAATTTAAAAAATAGCTGTTCTTTTTTTTTAAATTATCGATTTCAGGTTAAAATGTGTCTGGAGTTTATTTTGTTCGGATATACTAAGTATTCCATTTAAGGCAGTGGTATGGCAGGCCAACGGCCCGCGGGCCACATGAGGCCCGCAAAGCAGAATCATGCGGCCCGTTGTATTGTTCAATGTTACAAATCAAAAACTACTTTCTAGAACAATATGGCAGCAACTCCTGCCGAGTAAAATCGCTTTTCTACTTAACCGCCAGACCACCAATGAGCTTTTTGAGCAATCACGATTGCTAATTGTTTTCATTTGACCGTCCATGACGTTGTGGTTCCTTTTCCAACTCCACCGTCCTCAGCAGGCGCGGTTCCTTGGTCTTGACCACTTTCTCCCGGAATCCACTTCTCCTGGTCGGTGGCGTCCATGTCCTACACACACGCACACTGATACACAAACACACTCACACACATACACAAACACACCTTTACACACATACCAACGTGTATACACACACGCCAACGTGCCTACACACAGGTCTATGCACGCACGCACGCACGCACGCACGCACACACACACACACACACACACACACACACACACACACAAGCCTACGCATACACAACTATACACACGTAACCAGATAAGAGGAGGGGCAGGGTTGGAGGGACAGGAACCGTTTCTAGAAACAAGTGAGTGGGGTAGTAACCAATGAGAAGAATCCTGTCGCGGTGGTGTACGTCGCGTAAAGGTGTTTACGTATTTTCTGCTAGTTGCTTATATTCTTCAATATTTTCAAAAAATAAATAAATAAATAAATCTTTACTAATAATAAATACGAAAGTCTAGATCTCTGGATCTCTGTTACGCGCATAGTGCTTAGTAGTGATGTGTCGGATCGTTAAAAAAGTAGATCCGCGGATCCGGATACGGATCCGGATCATTAGTGTCAAAATCCGCGGATACGGATCTCAATTCCCCCCCCAATTCAACTATCCAAGTGTAAAATTTGTTACGGAAGGTATTCCCGTCAAAATTATGGCAGTTTCTTCAAAAAATGTCACCTGCGGCAAAAATATAATCAAGACTATGATTTACTCTTTAAAGAAAGCCAGCGCTGCATTAATGCTTAGATGGAATGTGAAAAATTATTTCTAGCTTGCTCGGTAGATGTAGGATACAGGAACAAGAGTGTAAAGCTGCTATTGGACAGGCCAGAAATAACTTTTCTCATTTTATTTCAGCATAAATGCAGCGCTGACCCATTCCACCGAAATTACTCCGACCAACGAAATACAGAGTCGGGAACACCTTTACAAACAGTAAATACAATAGAGAATTTAGTCTCAATTTTTTGGAAGGATGCCGAGAAAAACAAAAATGAAGAATAACAGAAAACTCCAAAACAAAAAGTAATATTAAATTAAAAAACCAAAATATGTCCCAGAGAGCCTACCTCATATTAAGATGAATTTCGCGGGTCAGATTACACGTTTGTTAACAAATATGAACTGACAGCAGGTAAAAATTTTAAATCATTGAGCTTTTTCTCCTTATCTTCCGACTATGAAATCGCTACCAATCACGCGTATAAAGGCTTAGAATTGCATTTAAAATTTACTTAACAAGATTATAGCTCCTACTGTATTTCAGTTAGAAGTTTCAAATAAATATCAAACGCAAAACACTTCGTTCTTTCAATTAGAGCCAACATTTTTAACGTACGGGTAAATTTTTACTACCTTAATTGTGTAAAACGTTAAGTCGGTTTTTAATTAAAGTTCTACAAAAACGAGGCCAAGCTAAGAACACTTTCGATCAAGTCCCCTTTTGAACGAAAAATAAACTATCAAAATCGGTTTATATGTTTAGGAGCTACGATGCCACAAAAAGACACACTGATACACACTTTTAAAACTTATTTCCCCTTCCTTTTTGCAACGGGGGAGGGGATACAAATTGGCTTCTGAAATGATACCTTAAAATTTAAATAGGGAATAAAACCTACTTTAAACGGAATTTAAGAGTCTTTTATTCAAATATTTAAAAATTTTTAGAATAGAAATGATCCGTTTAAGATCCGTCAAAAAAGTAACGGATACGGATACAGAACTTTATTTCCGTCGGATATCCGCGGATACGGATATCTGGAACATCACCAGTGCTTAGACCGTTCGGCCAATTTTCCTGAAATTTGGCACAAAATTAGTTCGTAGCATAGGGGTGAGCACCATGGAAGCGATTTTTCAAAAATTCGATTTCGTTCTTTTTCTGTGATTTTATTTTTACCACCATAGATGGATTTAACTCCTCCGCACCGAGCGAATCATCATAACATGAACGAGTAAGTTACCATAATGTGGACAAGCCAATTACCATAATGTGGACGAGCCAATTACCATAACATGGGAGAGCAAATTAACATAACACACTGGTGAGAAATTCATCATCCATTATTTGTAAATATACAGGCGAACCAAATGACGTTTTTCATTTTCTACTACGGGCAAAGCCGTGCGGACCGCTAGTAAATAAATAAATAAAGAAATAATAAATTAGAATAAAATAAATAAAGAAAGAAAGAAATCACAGTTCATTCTTTAAAAAAATTTACTTAAAAACGATTCTCTTTTCTTTGAAATTGTTATCATCTCTTGTATGTATACTTGGTATTATTACTATTATGTTTTTTAAGTTTCAAAGTCCACCTATATATTTTCTTGGAATTATTACAGTCGAAGTTCTTTCTGCCTGTCAACTAAGAACCATTTTAAAGGGGTGAATGAAAGGTTGTCCACCCAGAGTTTAAAGTTAAAAAAACGTATGAATGCAGAATAACTACTCACTGCGGGACAAAATTATACTCAATTTATTTTTTGTTTTAATCATAACTTAACTAAATTTAATTTTACTTCATTAAAGAAAAACGATGAATAATTGAAAAACAGTCCTAAACTCCTTATAGCTCAAAAATTAGATAAAACAGTTAATATTCAAAAAAAGTCTAACTTTAAATATTTTGGCAGCACATGAAACCGGACAAAATTATGGACTCAGAGGCAAAAAAAATTCTGAATTTATGTAAAATTTTGCTTGAATAATTTCATTTAAAGCCACAACATGAATTAATATTGCCAATCGTGATTGTTATTAGTTGCTTTATTTTTTAACGCTAAAGGCAAACAATAAAAATATAAATTGAAAATTAAAAAAAAATGTGAGAAATTTTAAATTTTTGGCGTTCTTCTCATAATGTGTTTTGTGATTGGGAGAAAAAAATCTTGAAAAATAAAAAATAACTATGCTTAACAGTGCGAAACTGCAGATTGCTGCAGACACGTGTATACGGCGTTGCAAGTAACGCCTTTTTTGTCGAATGTCTTTTCATCCATTAGTTCTTTATTTTAAATTGAAAAAGGCGTTTCTTGTAACGCCGAAACACGTGTCTACAGTAATCTGTAATTTTGTGCAATTAAACTTTGTAATTTCTTATTTTACTTTTCAAGCACAAAGATATTTTTCAATTCTTAATTTATCTTGTGATTAGATATTGTAATTTTCTTTTCTTAAAAATTATGCCAAACATAAAAATACGAAACAAACCAAAACAATCACAGAAACCTGTTTTTTTTTTTTTATAATACAAACATTGAAACATACACTGTAACAAATTTCGGAAACGTTTCTCGATATATCGGAAACGTTTCCGAAATAGTAGGAATCCTTCATCCAATAGCGAATACCTCAATATTCAGAAAGCTTTTTGTTATTTCAAGATATCTAGAAGCGGAAGTGATGACGCAACGCTTCGAAACCTATTTCATCCTTCCAACCCGGGCGCCAATGAGTCGGAAATAACGAGAACTTATTTTTTTCTTATCTATGGTTGCTGCAGTCAAAAACTGTTTAGCATTAGATCACTTGTTATTTCATGTCTAGAGAGTAGTAAAATGTGTCGAAGCTAATTTTACGCCTTTGCATTTTGGACTGCCCTTGATTTTTTAGACGATGTACGCAGCTATTTAGTTAATAACCATTTGCTTCTTTATAATTTCCAATGCGACCATAATTAGATATATATTGTGTGTTCAAACGTGAATAGTTTCAACACCCGTGTTTATACTTAATGTAACGAAACCCTTTGGATTACTTATTCAGTTGTAATGGAGGTACTTAGATTTTCTTCCGCTCATGTTCACTTGTAAGTATTAATGAATATTTTAAAACATGTTGTTATATACATTTATATTTTTGTTGATTTGCATTTAATGAGGCTAAAATTGTAACTGTTTTTGGGTTTATCGAATTAATTTCAAGTTATCCTACATGTGCGCGGTGTACTATTTGTTGTAACCAACTGAAACTGATTAATTACGCAAAAGAAATAAGATTTATATTTGAGAAGCAATCACAGAAAAGTTTTTTCGAAATATTTGGATGTACATACATTTTGGTTCAAAAAGAAAAAAAAATCAATTGTTTAATTCATTAAAAATATGGTAATGCAAATATTTTCTAGTATTGTAATATGCTTCACAAAAATTTGCCAGTATTATCTTTTTTTATTATAATTTATTCATTCGTTCAAAAATATTTATACCATTAGAAAATGACCATATTATCTATTAGTAAGAACATAGTTATGCAATTAATTCATCTGCTTATTCATTTTGTTAAATGTGGTTAACAATAAAAAAATTCCTTGACATTAGTTGTTACGAAAATAACATTTCCTTCGTGGATAGACTAGTTTACTGTAGGACAGTCAGGAGGAATGAGTCAGTGGCAAAAATGGAACAGCTGCGTTTACATGCCGAAATAAAAAGTAATATTATTTCATGTCATCGTTTTAAAATTGATCATTTTTTAAATACTATGTTATTAATATGCAATGCACATATGGGGAGAAGACGAGGGGCGTTCACCACGCAGACTGTGCCATTGACATTTTCAAGGGGTTGCTTTTTTTAAGGGGGGGGGCCGCTTTATATCATTTTATGGGTGCACCATCACTCTTATGGTGTGGGGGGGGGGACTCTCGTATATATGAAATGGAATAATCATGTAATAGAGTTCAATGTTTTAATAAATAAAATATATAATGCATTTTGCACACACTCTAAAAATAAAATCAGTAACCTATTTTGATTAAGTATCTATATTTGTGATAAACTGGAAAAGGGCACGAACAGAAGAATAAACCCGAATGGTTCCAGCAGGGGGACTTTGGTGTCATATTTAAATTCATCAATTTCTCTGTTGGTACTTTTCGGTACACTTTGTTCGTCAAAGAAATTGACTTGACGTGAGCGAATTTCGGAACGCAAAGTGTAGGTAAGTTTTGTCAAATTTTATCCGAAAATAAAAGCTATCAAGTTTGATACAAGATATGTTTTTAAGTTCTGCATTAAAAATACAATATGTTGATAATTTTGTCTTGAAAATATTGAGAGAAAAACTGAAGTTTAATATTGTTTAACAAACAATCCCACTTTTGAGAAAGTACTCCCCTTCCCTCGCCCGACGATTTTGTGATTATGAATGAAACTACTATATTATTTCATAAATTTTCAAAAATTTATAACTGTGCATATGTTATGCTATTAACCATGCTATTTGTCATTAGAAATTCAGAAAAAAAAAAAAAAAATCCACGAATGATTCTAAAATTGCTTGTTTCATTGCTCTTAGATATGAAAGAATTGAAACTGATATGGCATGCAATACTATAGTAAAGAATTATTTTTTAGAAAAAATCACGGAAAAAGGATTCCGAAATTCTCGGAAACGTTTTTGAAAATTGTTTGGAGAATTCCGAAATACTCGGAAACGTTTTCGAAACTTTCATGAACCACAGCTGCACAGAATACTCAGAAACATTTCTGGAAATTACGGAAAGAGGATTCCGAAATACTCAGAAACGTTTCTGAAAATTACAGAAAGATGATTCCAAAATACTCGGAAACATTTCTGGAAATTATAGAAAGAGGATTCCGAAATACTCAGACACGTTTCTGGACATTACAGAAAGAGGATTCCGAAATACTCAGACACGTTTCCGGAAATTACAGAAAGAGAATTCCGAAATACTCAGAAACGTTTTTGAAAATTTCATGAACCGCAGCTGCACGATATACTCAGAAACGTTTCCGAATTTTTTTTACAGTGTAAGAACAAAAACATTTACCCCAAACTTTGGTGTAGGTACTTGGATTGTTGAACTCGTTTAACTATCCCACAACTCACAATGGGGTGATTTCCTTCAGTCAAAAGTATTACCAAAGAATTACTACTTTTAGTTATTGAAACTGAAAGAATGAGCAAAAAAAATTACATGGACCCAGAAAATACTTTCGTCTTCCCAACAGTTTTTTTTTTTAAATTAATTTTTTAAAATGTCTGATTTTTCAAACAAGGCGTGGTCTTTATGACGTCACAACTGATGCAATTTGGCGCATCTTTCTACTACGTTTCCATGTTATGATATTCAAGCAGCGAATTAAAATTGCGCTCACGCTTGCTACCAACCATAACGCTGCCAATATACGTGAGTAAAGATGCGAATTAAATATTTTGGACCGTGAATGGCAACGCTGAATGACATTTCATCGTTTGTGATGTCCACGACAGAAGTGTAAAAAATGAAAGCGCAACGATTTAAGTAATTTTTTAAAAATATTAAACTTAAATAAATTATTTAAAAAATGGCCAGATCCTATGTTTTTAAGCATGCATGCTCTTTCAGAAAAAAATACTTTTAAAATTTTGGAAACGATCCCATTAGCACATTAGCTGCCGTACGGGTTTTTCGACATCACTAAATAGGGATATATCGTTCATGAACGAACGGATCAAAATGTCCGACTCCTTAAAAACTATCTCCTAAAAAACAAACGGCCGTTTTTTGGAACGATGATATTTCTGTACCTCGGATGGATACAACACTATGTCCATTTTCATAACTTTACAGGTGAGTAGTATTAACTAAAGCCGCTCCAGGGTCCGCCATTTTGTGTCGTTCCGCAACTTTCTCCCTATCTTAATAGTAGAAAAATACAGAGTTTCGCTCATTGAAAAGTATATTTTTTTCAACGAATGTTTACAGATTTTTAATCGTAACTTATGTAACTGATATATACATACAAAAATGTTGAATTTTACCTCAGTAAAATCTTTTTTTTTTATTATTAAACCGAATATTAATAAAAAGGTGTTTTGAAGAAATTTTCGACCATTTTTAAGAGTAATATTTTTTTCCCCCATATAGACCTTCTGAGTTACAAATTACTTGAAGTGTTTTAAATATGCGTTTTATTATTAGAAAGTTGGTGTAGTAGAACCAGGGGCGGATACAGAAAAATCTCTCGGAGGGGACCCGGGAAATTGAATAGTACCTCCTCCTTCCCCCTGCCACATACGATGTTTCATAACAAAGTTTTCATTACTTTATTTTAAAATGTTTTATTTTTTTATTTTTATAGGATCCCTTCAACTAATGATACACTTCTAAGTACATACATATTATGTACCAATATACTTTGAATGTGGACGTAAAACATTTTTAACGTTTCAAGCCAATTAAATACTAAACCATAACAATATTACCGAAATGCTATACAATTAGCGGTTTTAATTTTAGGAACAATGTCGTAATGATTATAACACGAGGGCAAGGTTATTCAATAAACAAATGTACCCATACCTCATTTGAGATTTTAATATTATTTTATAGTATTTTAACTACTATAAAATATTATTTAATTAAGAAAATCATAGGTATTAAACATGTAAGTTTTACTGAAAAATTCAGGACAATTTTTGTGTGGATTTCAAAGCAGTTGCTGATTGTTCTTGAAGCCATGATACAGTTGAAAAAATATATATTCATATTACATGCCGCCTCCATTAATATCATGGTTTTCTCAAGAAACTACAATATGATTTCTTTCATTTTGTATTTTTTATAAGCTGAAAAAGAAAAAGCTATTATTCCGCAAATAGCTTCCTGGATCAAAATAATTCTTTTAGGCAAGCCTGCACATTTTTTGAAGAATGTTAGTTATTGATTCCATCAAAGAAAAATTAATGGACGAATCGCGATATTACGTTCCCTTGAATTCAAAACCAGCGAGTTAAATGTATTCTGCCACTCTAGGACTCCAGTACGACTTCTTTAGCAAACAAAAATGCTATTATTCAAAATAGGCTCTATGTGTGTTTTGTGTTCTGTTTAATTAACTATATAAAAAAATGCTATGGAGAAGTCAATTAAAAAATAGTGAATAAAATAGTTAAATAAATTCATCCTTTTGGGGGCGGGCACGAGCCTCCTGCTCCCCCCCCCCTTAAATCCACACTTGAGTAGAACAGTAGTGAGCTAAATTAAATATGTTATAAATTGTTTGTGGGCAACAGTTTGAACTTATTCATGCAAAGCAGTATCATTTATATTGCTATTGTGTGTAGTTTTCTTATGGAAAATTATTCACTTCTAAAAAATAGCAAAACTTCTTTTTGTTTTAACTAATAAGGTTTTAATTTCAGCAGGACTCTTCCATGTTTTTTTTTTTTTTTTTTTTAAACATTTTACCAACACTTTCTTGTTTCTCATGACGATTTTACATTAAAAAATGCCTTTCATTAAAACCTGATTTTTAAGGATACTACTAGTTCTTAAAAATTCGACGACCTGATAATAAAATGTAACTAGTTTTAAATCAATATTGAAAAAAGAATAATAATTGAATTATTTGATACCAATAGGAATTCAAACAAAAGAGTGCAGATTACATCTGTGACGAACTGTTATAAATAGTAATAATGAATTTATAAATTAACAGATACTAGGATCAATCATAAATATATTTTTTTTATAAAAAAGATTTTCACATCAAAATAAAAATTAAACGAAAACAGATTTTTTCCGGGCAAAAAAAAAAAAAAAAAAAAAAATCTTCACGTAATAATATAACTTGGCTTGAGTTACATGTTACTATAATCTCAAAGAAGCTTAATTTTTTTAATGAATAATTTCATATTTTTAATATCTTAATTTTTATGCGCAAAATAGATAAATAATTGACTTGGCAACGCACTGAAACTCATTGCCAGGACACAATTAAAAGCAAAACGATGTGTTCTTAAAATAATTTTGCTACAGTTATTGAGACATTTTGAAACGAACTAAACAATAGAAAATTTACATTAAAAATAAATAAAATAATAAGTATATTTAAATTTTGACGGCTTTGTTATCTTAAACTCAGAAAAAATCAGTTTTGAAAACAGGGCAAATATTTTACTATTGCTAGCAATTTATTAAGTGCCGTTACATAGTTGAGCTTTACAATATTTGAAGGAACTATTTATGATGATTTTAGTGAATGTCCTTATTATCCCATGAAAATTAACTAACCTTTAGACAGTTTCATGAAAAGTAAAAAATATTACAATTTTAACGAGTTTCAAAAAGTATCTGAAATTGCACTGCAGTATTGATGAAAACATTTAAAATACATAAATAATATTTCAATATATTTCGATATAGTAATTTTGAACTGTTAGAACATCTTAATGCACTACACCAAGACATCTTCACATTAAAGATAGCGTTTGATGAAAAATACGAATAGCAAAGAGAAAATATCTAGTATTCCGCACAGTGAAATCACACAGGCAACGACACAAAATGGCGAACTGAACCCACGTGACTGCTCGCCTCCAATCGCAGTCGAAAGCGGCACGCAGTGCATGGATCAAAGTGTGTCGCCACTTAAGAGACGGATCCAGGGCTTTAGTATTAACCACATGGTGTTCTATCTCTCTAAGTGAAAGTGGCTTGGTGTTCTTTTAAAATACGCTATATCCATTAACTAATAACTGGATTTGGACATAGTGCTCTATGCCTCTAGAGGAAATATGAGAAAAGCTAATTTTAACTCTGTAATATCATTTTGGAAAAAAATGGACATAGTGTTGTATCCCTCCGTGGTACGGATTTCTTTTGTAATTCTCTCTCTCTCGCTGTAATTTTACTTCTTAAATAATTTATTTATTTATTCAATATATCTTTTGATATTACTTTGATATTTTACAATCATTTTTTGTCTTATTTTCACTTCTGGCCATATTACACTTGGATATAATGTATTTCGATTTATAATTACAGCACTTTTTCATGTAAGTTCATATTTTGGTCTTTATTTGTATTACTATTTTTGTAACATTGAAAATATTTTAGACTAGCGGTATCCTCACGGCTTTGCCCGTAGTAGAAAATTAAAAGGTCATTTGGTTCGCCTGTATATTTACAAATAATGGATGATGAATTTCTCGCCAACTTGCTATGTTAAATAGTTCGCCCACGGTTTCACGTTGTGACAATTTGGTAATTTATTCGTCCACGTTATGATAATTTTCTCGGTAAAATGTTCTTAAAATTGGAATAGAAAAAGAACAAAATCGATTTTTCAAAAAATCGCTTCGAGGTCCCCCCCCCCCATGCTACAAGCTAATTTTGTGCCAAATTTCATGAAAATCAGTCGAACGGTCTAGGCGCTATGCGCGTCACAGAGATCCAGACAGAGACTTTCAGCTTTATTATTAGTAAAGATGACGGTATTCGGTAATTTTTTTTATCAATCAATTTTGCTCATTTTCCTACGTCACGTCAATTTTATTTATTTATTCTTTTTATAAAACCAAATTAATTTTTTCAAATTTGTACCAATCAAACTGCGACTTTTGGAATGAAAAACAAATATCTTACCACTCGGTCACCGAGAAATATCTTACAAAATGATCTATAATTGATTTATACATCCAAGCCTTTGTAAAAAAAAAAAATATTTTATTTTTATTGGCATATTTTCTCACTGTTAGCTAATTTTAGCTCATTTTCCTTCAGAGAATATTTATGATGGAATGAAACATTTTCAATGTACGTGAGCCACTCTTACACAGTTCACACACAACTTTTTTTAAATGAACGAATTCAATGAACGGGTAAAAAAAATTAACGATCCTCTGATGAACGGATCATTAAAAAACACGAAATTGCCCATCTATATCTCTAAAGGCCGTAAGTTGGATCACTTGTCTAGTCTAGTACGAGTTATAACTCTTGGATTTAAGGATTCAACTGGCTCAGAAAGGCTTTGCTACCACGTACCATTTAAACGAACCACCAATTGCGAACCCATTTGCGATGTAAAAAGTATTTTAATTTCCACGATGATTTTTCTTTTTATTTTAATAAGTAGGAATAACAGTTATGTGTTGGAGAACAGTCATTAATACAAAAATGGAATTTTTTGTTGTAATTATATACTGCTGTTGTAATTATATTCTGTTCATTGTTTAGCATACAGAAACATTCGACGCTTGCAGACAAACTT
Organism: Uloborus diversus; assembly: GCF_026930045.1. Lineage (NCBI taxonomy): Eukaryota > Metazoa > Arthropoda > Arachnida > Araneae > Uloboridae > Uloborus > Uloborus diversus. Next base: position 36,063,690 of record NC_072736.1, read on the forward strand.
TTGCAACCATTTAATGGATTTATCATTTGCGAACCTTCCCGTAGTGTAAAAAGAACTTTAACTTCTACTACGTTTGTCTACTATTTTTGATAAGCAGAAAAAGCAATTAATGTATTGGAGAACAATCGCTCACATTAAAATAGAATTCGTTATTGTAAACAAATTTGTCTATATACTTTTATTCTAATGATTAGTGTTTTAATGTTTAGCCAAGTTACATACAATTTTCTGATGAGTTATTAATGAAACATAAAATATCATTCAACAACGTGTGTCTTTAAACAGAATTTTCCTTCAAAAGTATTTAATGACTCAACGAAATAGAAAGCATGCATTTTAAAACCTCAAATCATTAGACGTAAAATCAGACCATAGAAAATTACATTGAAACATTTCTTTTAAAGTAAGCTCTGGGAAAATGGTATTCGGGATTTAAATAAACTATAGAAGGTGATGAAGCCTCTGGCTAGTGGTAGCAGAAAGAAGTAAAATAAACACCGACTTTCTTACGTAAGATATAATCTGTCCAACAAGCGCGATTCCATGGGCACTTTCGACCCTGGAAAAAACCTGCTTTTCACCGCATTCCGGTTAATTTGCAGGGTATATGTGGAAATTTTCTCCTCCTGCTTCCTTCTGGAGTAAAATCGGAGTTTTTACCCAGAATGCATCACGCGAAACAAGTTCAGCAACTTGCTGGGTATAGGATGCTGGTTAAAAACCGCTTTCTCTGGTACAATGCAAAACCTCTGTTTACATGTAAACGGGGAATTTTTCAACCGTTTTTTTCCGGAGCCGGAGCGATAATTTACGAGGTAGAAAAACTGTGTTGTGAACGCGGCTGACATCTGCCTTTTCCTCGCAAAATTGAAACGTTTTACCTCTTCGGCTAATTTCTTAAATATACGCAAGGTGGCGTATTCAACCTCTACAGCTGAGAATTCGTGTGGGAAAACAGCAGCGTACATAAAATTTTTGTATAGAGTCAAATTTACTGTTCAAAATAATTTTACAGAAAAGAAAATAACAATATCTAGTTCAAATTAATTCTTTCTTTTATTTCCCAACCAAAAACAGCATCTATGGTGAAAAACCCAGAAATTTAGAGTTTCACACAAAAGAATTGATTTTTTTGTGTCATATTTTAATTTCTTGAAATACAGTTGATTCTCGATTTAACGACTTTCACGGGACTACACAAAATCGTCCTTAAATAATGCCTCTTTTAAACAAGAGTTTTCTAAAACTACAGCGGAGGGTCCGAGAACGTGAAAAGTCGTTTTTAAACGGAGAAAGTTGCCAAGTTGTGCTGCATTAAACAGAGAATCAACTGTAATTTTGAAAAATGAAGCAACTAACGATTTTTAATGAAAGTATTGATTCATGTCATGGTTTTGAATGAATTTATTCGAATAAAATTTTGCTACAATTCAGGATTTTTCACCTTTGAATTTATACGTTCTTGTAGGTTTCATGTAATGACTGAATATTAAAGTTAAAAGATTTTTTAAATTACCCTAACATTTTATTTAATTCATGAAGCGTAAGAAATTTAGGACTATTTTTCTAATTAATCGTTGTTATTTTGACAAAGTAAAATTAAACTGAGTTAAATTGTGATTAAAAAAAATTAAAAAAAAGTCTACAATTTTATCTTGCAGTGCATATCGTCACCTCAAAGCTACAGTAAGATATCTAATCCCAGAAATAACAGTAAGATATCCACTACTGTTGCTTTGAGGCAGCGATATGCATTTTTACATCATGCTTTTTCAATGTTTCAATATAATCGATAAAATAAAATCATCAGTTGGGGAGGTTTTAACCCTCAACCCTCCTTGTCGCTGTGTGCTGGTCTTCGGAAAGCACGCGCAAAACAGAAATTGAAAATCACTGAACTATATTCAAAATGGTGTCTTTGAAAAATAGCATTCACACAATTTGCCATCTTGGTACCTTTTCAAAAACTACAACGATATAATGAGCTGCGAATAATTAAAATAGATCCAATGTAAAACATAAAGCATTTATCTTTAGCATCATCTTTTCGTCCATAATTATTCTCTCAGCAAACAATGTAACCATGGTTGGTTTCATTTGTTTTACCGCTTCGGCAATCAACAGTGAGCAAAGATGGAAGACCAAAACTTTTTTTAAGCTTTAGATGAAAGAAATCTCTGATCGGGGCCAACGATTCGAACTCAGATAAAATGTTTTTTGGGAATTAAAAAAAAAAAAAAAAAAGAAAAAAAAGCGGTTATCATCAAAGAAATTTCGCATTGACACCAGACGGGGCACAAATGCAAGAATTAAAGCAGAGTGACATCATTTTAACGCTATGCGGTTCTGTATTTATCTTTAGATGCACACAGAGGTTACATAATGGTTACGCTGAGAGATTTAAACAATGGAAATCGACCTAGATATAAACGCAAAAAGCTGTGGAAAACTATGAATCTAAAAAAGATTTTCGTAGCAAAAGTTCTCTTTTTTAGCCATTTAATCAATCCTAATTAAATATTAAAAAAAAAGAAAAAAGAAAAGAAAGAAAGAAAAAAGAAAGGACGAAACTCATAACAAGACAATTAATTAATTAATGTCAACGATAACCGGGCCCAAGATAGTTAACCGCCTAGCAGTGGTATAAACTAAACAAACGACTAATAAACTGGATCGTTAACAAACTTTGTAGAAAAAATCCAGCGTAAACCCTTCGTAACCGTCCGGTACATTACCGATTTGCTTGCTTAACCGTTGGGCTATAATAAGACTGGAGTGGTCATTTAAATGCGCTATAACGTTTTCGGTTTGGATTGGAATAGGAATTCGAAAAGGGTTGAGAAACATGCTTCATTATATTCAGTCGAAAACGGGTACAAACCTTAGGGCAGGTATTAAAATGAAGGGAGTAAGTCCGATCATTGGCTTAGCAAAAGCTGACCCAAGGACCCCAAGTGACGTGACTCGACAACAGCGAATGGTTGACTCGTTTTGGGTGAAACAGCGACAGAAACCTGATTTCTCCCAATGCTTTGCTTTAAAGGGTATCATGTGACTTGGGGGTCTGGGTTTCATGAATGAAAGTCTTCACTCCCTTCATTTTATCTCTTTTCAATGGTACAAACAGTATTAAACTATGTCCATCTGAGACCATAACTAAAACAATAAACAATTAAAACAAGCCTTAAGTAACAACAGTGGCGGATTCAGACGATCCTTTTGGGAGGGGCGAATGACTAATGCATTATATGGGGAGAAGGGGGGATGGGAATAATGAAAATTATATTTAAAAAAAATTAAGAATTAAAAAGCAAAAAAGCAAGGCTTTTTTTTTTTAAATAATGTGAGTGTTAAAAGTGTTTCAGGCAGGGTCAGTTGGGGTAAAATAGGTCAAACGAGCTGATGTGTGCATCACATGAGTTCCTCTTACTCCACTTTAATGTCATTTTTCCATTATTGGCAATTTTAATGTGATTCAATAGTTTATTCTCTAAATATCACCAACAGTGGCCAAATCGAAACCAGATTTAAAAAAAAAAAAAAATCGCCAAATTTTTTTCCAACTTGGCGACAAAACTTGGCGACCAAAAGACTGGCGATATATCGCCAAGTGTGTGCCAAATTATAACACCACATGAGTTTACATCGAAATTAACAATGATTTCCTCCCAAAAAGGGGCAAAAGACCCCTTTAGAAACACCCGAATGCAACCAAAAGGTTAGGTGCACAACTAGACCCCTACTAGGAGTCTACGTACCAAATTTCAACTTTCTAGGACTTACCATTTTTGAGTTATGCGACATACATACGCACATACATACATACGTACATCACAATAAAATTCGTTGTAATTAACTCGGGAATCGTTATTTTGGATATTTCGCGTGTCTATACGTTCTTAGGCACTTGAAGTCCTAAGAACGTATAGACACGTGTGGTCTGTCTCTTTAGTCCACGTGTGGTCGAGTCGGAAAAAAACCCCAACATTCATTCGGGTGTGAGCAAAATAGAAATTAAGGCCGATTTTTGAGTGAAATTTTTCTCGCGAATACAATACTTCCTTTTTTGTAAAAGGAAGTAAAAACAGCAGTTTTGCAGTCATACCTTAATAGAAAAAAATTTATGGATTCAACCAGTGAATAAAATGCTCGGGATATGCAAATGAATATTCCTTACGATATTTAAAGTGAAATATCTCTGATAAAACAAAATTCTGATACTGATAAATAAGTTATGAAATATGTTCTCGATGACCTATCTTACCCCATGGGGTGAGGTAATAAAATAGGTCAAGCTTTAAAAGCTTTAATTTCACAGATTATTAAGTAGTAACTTTGTATTTCATTCATTAATAGGAAAACAATTAGTAATATAAACTTTTCAAGAAAATATTATTGTCCGATTCATTATTTGTGATGCATCAACTTTCAAACCAGCTTCTCTCTCTCCAGAAAAACAAATAATTTCACTTTCTTTTGCAAATTTCATTTTGTAAGATTCTACATTGTGGAAAGAATGATGGCATGAAATAGACTGCTATTATTTTTTTTCTCCCCAAAAACTTAACTTGTATTTAATAATCGAATAGAAAATATTTCATTAGAAAAATACTTTATTTTTAACTTTGTCCCATGAAAAAAAAAAAAGTGAAAAATTTCCACCTTTTTTCTAGGCACAAATTTACTGTCAGATATTAAAAATAATGTTTCAATGCAAGTTATATGTTATAAAATATATTGTTCTTTCTTCATGTACTGTAATTTTCAGAATAAATTTTAAAGATGTTCATTTTGAAAAAAGTAAGTTGTCTCAACACTTCACTTTGTCCCACATTGCCCTATTACTGATCCCATTAAAATTCAATAATATTTTATTAGAATGTTTTTTATAGTTACAAAAAAAAAAAAAAAAAAAATGTGTCCCTTTTTGAAATTATTTAAACAAATAATATTTGTATAAGTCAGCAAATAATATTTGAAATAATTTTAATTTTATTCGAAATCAGAGGCGGCGAGTGGGGCTTATAAGTGCGGGAGCAAAATTTTTTTAGGAAGTTAAAAGACTATTTTCGGCTATCTCGAATGACTGGAGGGGAGGGGGGGGGGGGGGGGCTTTTGATGTTCTCTCGCGTAAATGTTTTCGAATTGTAGTTTTAAAAACGCCGTTTTAGTAGGGTTTTGTCAACGTTAGAAGATTGAAGAGGCGTTTCCAGGTTTGTCCCCGTAATGTTTTTTTCTTTTTAAATAAAGTCTAATTAATAATAATAAAAACGAAGAAGTTTAGACTGTCTTTGGTAATGTAAGGGTAAGGAAGGCTCTTCCCGGAAAAGAATGATGCTTTAAAGACGCAAATTAAAGCTAACTTTAGTAAACTTAGAGCAAGGAATTAGGGGTTCTCTCGAAGAAATTTTGCAAAGTTGAAAACTTTTTTTGAACGTCCTTTAAAACGTTATTTCAGAAGGAGGAACGATAGGGTTCGGAAGTTCTCCCAGTATTTTTTTTCTTTTTTTTTAACTTTTGAAATCCTAAGAACTCAGTCTTGAACTTCCTTTGGGGACTTCAGAAAAAGATCTCCCGATTTCTTTTTTTTTTTTCTAAATTGGAGTCTTGAAAATGCAGTTTTACGCTATCTAGGAGAGTTCTCTTCCTGATTTCTCCCCCTCAAACTGGAGTCTTTATAATGCAAATTTAGGTCATCTTTGAATTCAAAAAAAAAAAAAAAAAAAAAGAGGGAGTGCTCCGGGAACTTTCTCTCGAAAAAATTTCAAAATTGAAGTTATAAAACTGAAATTTTAAACGGTATTTGGTGACTTTAATGTTCGGGTAACCACACCTAGAATCTTTTGAAATTGAAATCTTAACTTTGAGGCAATCTGTTGAAAAAGGTGTGGGGGCAGTCGCCCCCCCCCCCTTTCCCCCGATTCGCCAGTACTGTTCGAAATAAACCATTTCTAGAACATTTCATTCAAGTAGTGATTAAAAACCAGATGTTCCATGAAAAAAGTGGGCACTAAAAAAAGACTCCAATTGTCAGAGAACTGAAGAGACACTGAATGGGATGAACTCATTTTCAATTACAGTAAAAAAAGAAAAGAAAAAAAGATATCAAGATGACCTTGAAATGCATCACCTTTCGTCACTTTTCGTTTTATTACAATTCTTATCAGGAGAAATGAACTTCAAAAAGACTTTTATTTCAGTTGGGCATCAGAGCGCGCAAATCCATAAAAGCTTGTAAATGAGCGAACAAAGCAGTTTTTCGCTTAGTTGAGCGATAAGTATTGAAAAAGACTATAAACATAGTAACCCAGTTCGCTGCTGTTAATTGTACAGAACAAATAGAACAATTTAGAAGACATTTTTGAAGACGGAATTTCAAGTCAATCGAGGAGCATCACGCATCCCATTCACAAAAGACACTGAAGCGTGTTGCGTGCTCTGGAACAATGACTGAAGCTAAAATCAATTGTCTGCTTCAAGAAGAATTCATATTTAAAGTTTGGACTTGATTGTTTGTTTGAATTTATTTAAAGAACTCCAAAAAAATTGTAATTCTAATCCTCATATATTAATAGCCAATTCACTGATCGAGTAACGTCTGATGTCATCAACAATGAAACTCGCGCCATAGCATGAAAAAAGTGGTCAACAATGAACGCTATCTATTGAAGTTTAGGCTTAATCCACTGAAGTTAGGGTTAAAAGGTTAAAATTTCAACTATCAAAATCACCAAACAGGCAATTGCTTCGTTCAAAATGTAGAAGCAATTTCCACCCGTCATACTTTGACGGGCGATTTTCGAGTTACTATAATAATAATAACTGATATTATTATTATAATTATTGTTTTTCTATGTCCCAAGTCGGACGAGCAAGAACCAGCAGAATTTGCGATTTTGATTCGTCATATTGTTATCATGTCATTTTTTCACGGTTTCGTCAAAAAAATCGGTTTTTCGTTTTCGTTCGAGAGCGAATTTTTCAACGGAAATGCTTTTTTCAGAATCTGATTCTGGATCGTCATTCTTAATGAGACCCAGCAATTGTGTATAAATTCCCTTTGTAATCAAAAAAGAGCATTGCCAGCAAAATAGAAATTAAATATGGTTCAACTTGATATTTCCCTAATAAATAAATATGACAGATTATTGCCAGCGGGGGGGGGGGGGGGGGGTAAATAAAGGTTCTTTTTCCATCACGCATAAACATTACAAATATGTAAACATCATCTGGGAGATAACCAGTGGAGGTTCTTGAACTTTTCCGAGTCTGGGCAACAGTTTGAAACTGCTGCCCTTATTCGTTTTACTCCAAGTTATTATATGAAGTTAACTCCAAGTTATTATATGAAGTTTCAAAGAAAAATTGAGTCTCACAGAAATAGGGTAAATTTCCTGCCCCCAGAAGATTCCAAGATTCAGCACTGGATATAATACTAGAAAACAGGGCCTGATTACCGCACAGGCCTACTAGACCTGGGCCTGGGGCCCCATTTTCCTAAGGGGCCCCAAATTACTTCAAGAACTATGCATAGCAATACAACTATATAAAAAATACATGTATTTTAAAAAAAATTAAAAATTATGACTTGTTAATTGGAAAAAAAAAACTTCCTTGAATTTTTATTCATTCCTCCAGTAACGAATTTACTTTGTCACAATTATGAGACCACCTCAAAGGGGATTCATAAATGCATATGATAAATGATTTATACACAGTTCTGTGATAGACAAAGGGGCCCCCAAAAGTGCATTCCGACGGGCCCTATGCCTGTAAATCAACCCCTGCAGTCTTCAGGGGGCCTCCAAATTACTGTGGGCCTAGGGCCGCACTTTTAGTTAGTTGGGCCTTGCTAGAAAATACGTCTTACATAAGGATGGCAATTTATTTACTTAACAATATATTGGAAATGAAATTTGTTTTTTAACACAAGACATGCAGCTAAAAAACTGACTTTTTCTTCTTTTTTCAGTCGGTTACTGCTTCAAGTAGGCGAGTAGAAGCTTTCTACAGGAGGCCCACGTATTCCAGACCTCTTCCAGAATGCACGGCCCAGCAGGTGTGCAACGCTGTCTTCATGAGGTTTAAATTCGTGCAGCCGAAGTGCACGTGTCGCAGTTCCTACAAGAGTCCTTGTTCGACGCGGATGCATCCGAACGATGGACACACCATTAACCTCCTCACCGACAGAGACGGCAAAGTAAGTTTATTTGCCATTTTATTTATAAAATACTAGCACACACACACAGTACCCGCACGGCTCTGCTCGTGCTATAAAGTTAAACAAAAAACATTCGCCGTAGAAAAGCGTTTAAAGTTAAATGAGATGAAAATAACTTTTAACTCTCCAATCCGAAAGATACTGCCAATAAAAAAGCAAAGAAATAGAAATGCAGTAGAACCTCTCAATAAGAGACACTAAGGGGACCGGAAATTTTGTCCCTTAAATAGAGGTGTCCCTTCTTTGGAGGGGTATGAAATGATGCATGCAGTAAATTAACTCGGTATAATTTCGTACTAAACATACTATTAGCATTTAAGATAAAATGCTAAAAATGATTTGTACTGAATGGATTTCAAAATAAATGAAATTTCAAATGTTATTCTTTTCATAATTAAAATTTAATAAAAAAATTTGGCAATGGTATAGTTTTGTAACAGACATGAATTATTTTATTTTGAAGTAATTTCACGACTGAACATGAATGTGCATGAACTTGTTCGATTTCATGGAATTTAAAATTTAATATGATTTAAATTTCAATCAGTGTTCACATTTTAAGTTTTTTACACGAAGCTATTCATGGGCCGTTAATTATCCTTCGTCTGTGAGCCTACTTGAAAAAAAAAAAAAATACTAAGAGGAGAAAACAAGCATGCAAATTTTAGCAAGAATTTCACAATACATCATATTTGTACACGTTAATGTCAAACTTTCATTAGTTGAATTTTAGATTCCTTAATTCCAGTAAAGTCAATCCCACCAAAAACATTCTGTAAAAAACTAGCCAAGTCTCGATGGAGCAGCTTGTTTATCTCTAAAAAGTAATGAAATCTAGACAAAGTCATGACAAGTCTAAGGTTCTTTACCGCGATGTCTTTATTATTATAGTTAATGTTGTGTGACTTGGCCGTTAAACATTCTTTATACGTTAGTGGGTACAAGTCAATTTTGTTTATACGTTTTCCATGTGGCAATTTTCCGTCGTCAATGGGTAGCGGTTCTGGCGACAGATTGGTGCAATGGTGTCATGGAGCACCTGGTTTTGTACCCTTGTGTACCCTTTAACGGCCAAGTCACACAACATTAACTAGAATAATAAAGAAATCGCAGTAAGGAACCTTAGACTTGTCATGACTTTGTCTAGATTTCATTACTTTTTAGAGATAAACAAGCAGCTCCATCGAGACTTGGCTAGTTTTTTACAGAATGTTTTTGCTGGGATTTGACTTCTTTTTGTAGAAACATTTAATTTGTGTAATGTTCGAGTAGACTAAAGTTAGGCTAGATTAAATTAGAAGATGTGTCCCACTACGCTGGACTTTTGCAATGACAGTCGATTTTTTTATGCACCAACAGTAGAAGGGGGCATTACCATATCTCTAATACAGCTGAGGGTTCTTCATTAGATACTTCAGACTTTCGATTTTTGACATCAAATAAAACGGCCTACCGAGTTGAATATTTTTTGTAAAGGCGGTATGTCGATCTCTAATCGTTTGGTTAGGCTCTAGTGTTTTCTAATCAGGGTCACTCCAGATCTTCGATTAGCCTAGTTTTTATAGTTTTCCCTTTATGTGGCCATCAAACCCTAACTCTGTACCAAATTTCACCTCTCTGAGTTTATGGGAAGTACTAGTTCTATTTTGATGATCATGAGTGAGTGAGTGAGTGTCATAAATGCGAAACTTTGCTTTCGCTTAACTTCGGAACTAAATGACCTACAGATTTGAAATTTCGGATTTTAAGTATGTGATTATAACTTACTGGATGACGAAAATTTCTGCGTTCTAGTCTCATCAGAAAGTTCTCAAAAAGGGGCCTGAAAATGCGGCGAAATGGTTCCAGTAAAGGATGGTACGGCAGTGTTGCTTCGCGCTCGACTTGGCGGGGGCACTGCCGTGCCCCCCGATACTTTGTATGATGCATTTATACATTAATTGTTGTAAGTTTTCTCTGTAACTGTCCCTTAAATAGAATATCCCTTATTCAAAGGCAAATAGATGGAGGTCCCAATTCAAAGGGACTGTGACCAGAAAAAATGTCCGGTTACGGGTACCTAAACGGGTACCAAGCTCTATAGCTGTTCCTCACAGAAGTTGGACTGTACCATGTTTTTCAATTCATCCAAAAAACGTTTTTTTTTCTTTCATTCCGGATTTTAAACTTGCGGCAAGTTTTAGTCGTCAATAAACAATTTCGAAAACATTTTTTGACTACTCGCCAAGTTTAAATACGGGATCAAAGAAAGTAAAAAAATTGTTTTCAAAATGAATTGAAGAAGACGGGGCAGTTCAATACCCATGAGGAACTGCTACGGAACTTGTTATCTGTTGAAGTCTGAATCTTGTCAGTGACACCGTCTACCCAGAACCTCATTTTGATTGAACTTGGCTACTTTTCACATTTATGTTTTGTTTGGATATCATTATTCTTTGAAAGCTAAATTATAGTAATGTTCTTCTTTAGACAATTAAGTGTAAAAGCGCGTACAAATACATGACTTCCATTCCCCACTACCCTGCTTTTACGGTGCACTGGTTTCTTTTCATCATTTCGAAGATATTTCGATAACTGGGGGGTTTGGCGCTATCGTCAATAATATGGGCTATAATCATTTGCTTCTGTCACTATCAGCAAGGCCATGGCCGAACTAAATTAGCTCTTGGTCTTGGGCGACCACAAATTTGTCGACAACTGGGAAAATTGCTGACTCCTAGCTCTCAAAATCTTCCTGCAATTTCTACATTGTCTGGGGAACTATCGTAATGTAGATAATAAAATATGCAGAATTGGCGAAAACATTCCCCATTGCTTATAATTTCGTAATTATAAGAGATATATTCAAGAAATTCAGGATTATAGGTCTACTGTGCAGCTCTAATAAACACACAAAATTTCAAGCATGTAGATCTAATAGTTTTTGAAAAATGACGGAGTCGATTATTTCTTGATTTCGGAACTCGGCCTAAGTACTGGCGCCAAATTTGTGAGCCTTTAATAAATTAAAAAGAAACGAAACTGAAAGACGTAACTATGGCAACGCGAAATAAAACATCAGTAATTTTAATGGAGATTAGATTATTCGAACTTGAATTTTAACTGCTTATAATTTTTTTTCCTTTGGAGATAGAAGCTTAGTTTTTCGACCGTAAGTCGAGACAGATCTGGAGTAAAAAAAGGTCGCTCTTTCCATTGGTGTCCATATTTTACAGCAAGCAGCAAGTTTTAAGAATAAATTTTACAAAGAAAACGGAGCGCTTTAAGTTAGGTGGAATATCTTCTTAAGTTCTTTAGTGTATGACAAAAATAAAAAGCTAAGACAATCAGATTCTGAATTTTTTCCGGCATTGCACTAACTGATTTCCCTCTATTTCGGTCACTATTTGGCAAGAAAACTCGAAAATTTGGCTGACATTAAAAATACCATGTCCAGATATTTTGGTCCAAAACCAAACAAGGTGATTTTTATCGAATCAGGATTGAAAATATGTTTACCAGATGGCAAGAAGTTCTTGATAACGCGGATAACATTGATTAAAAATAAAAATTAGTTAAAAATTTAGGGTTTGACGAAAACGACATTACTTTTCAGCACCCCCGTAAAAAAGTCAACAACTTTTTTCAAAATCCTTACAAAAAAAAAACTAGTTAACATATCGTCTTAACCAGAGTGAAATGCCATATTAAATTGAAAAAGAAAATACTTGAATAGATAAACAAGAGAAGACACCTGTAGAAAATGTTAGAAGAAATTTGAAACGTATTTAAGGTGTTAAAGTAAATTTTTTATGTGCTACTTTATGTAATTTTTATTTGTTTAGAAAACTCAGACTTTAGTAAAAGTCTGTGAAGATGTGAACACCATGAAGTACTGTGACAAACCCCATGACTGGATGCTTTTTGCATTACAAAATACTAGGACTGGAAATGCTCAGTATTTAGTCTTATGCAAATGTCCTTCAAATGCGGTGATGGAAGGCCCAGTACTTCATACAAAGCCACCCTACGTGAGGATACCTGGCATCAGTGTATATGGAATGCTATGTGTCCAAGGAAGAAATAGTAGACTACACAAACAAAGTAAGTTTTTGATTAAAGTGAAAAACCAACATAAATAAAGCACAACGACAAAAGAGTTGAAAATCATTGAATTTCTCTCGTTGTGAATTCCTATTGGTTGACCCATTTGGTATAAATAAGTGTCTACGTGGTGACATTCAGTTCTCCAACGATTTTCTTGTTGTGTAATGTTTTTTTCCATTGATAAAGAGGCTCCTAGCCTTGAAATAGCTATACCCTGTATTTTCTTGAGAACTTGTGCTTTATTTACACTTGTTTTTCACTTTAATCATATTGTAGGACAAAGCTTATTTGATCATTTTTCATTTAAAGTAAGGTTTTATTTACGACTCATTTTCGCAATACCCAATCCCACACTTTTAAATTTCATTAAAAATCAAATTTTGTGATTATCACCAAGTATTTTTTAGCAATTGATTCTACACTTATTTGCACACTACAGTAGAGGTACTTAAGAGGTTTCGATTGCACATGGTTTAAGTTTTGGCACTTTTATTTTACATCGGTTTCCGGCTCAGTTTCCATTTTACGCGGATGCGGCAATGCAAACCAGATAAAAATTTTCCCCTCTTTCAAAATCCAAACTTCTAAATATTGCAGATTACACTTAATAAACTGCATTTTGGTGTACTAATAATCGAGCTTGGGCCACTGGTGACATTTTATGCGATTGATTCCAGAGCTCTTTCCAGGAGTAAAGTTATTAAACTCACACAGTTCAGAACTCACTGGAAGAAGAGCTTTTAGGAGTGACAAAGGAGGACTAAACCAACGAGGATACTGACATCAGTGACACAAAATCAAAAACGTAAACATTGAAATTTTTGCGCCACTCTGAGACAATAGAAATGATCTTTCTGATTTGTTAGGGAGGGAAGATTCTATCGTGGAAATGTCGCAAGTGATCATGGATGCGTTAATGCTCTGCAAAGAACTACAGAGAAAATTCTTAATAAACTGCCAAAAGACTATCATAGCCAGCTCCTTTTTATAAATAGAAAACGAAATCAATTTATGTTTTCTTTATGCATGTTGTGCATAGAAATCGATATAAGTACACATTAAACTTATTATGCAATTAGTCATCAGTAGAATTAAGTATTTTTTTTATCTACGGAACCTAACCCCTATTTTAACATTAATATTAAGTCCAAATTTACGCGGCATTTCCGCGGAACGTAACCCCCGCGTAAAACAAAGGTCTGCTGTATAATCAAGTATCAACGGTTTGGCACAAAACAATTATATGGGGTTTAAAAATATATCGACTACTCTTTTACACACGGAATGTATGAGAGTGGACAAATAAGTGTTAGTACACAAGAATTATCCTTATATAATGTTAATAAATTGCATAATGCATAGAAATCTAAGATTTACACCTGTGCTTGCATGCTTACAAACCAAATTATTTAAATCATCTAGCTACAAATCATAATCCACTCTGGTGTTGGTTTCTAAGAATCATAACCTTTTTGTTTTCAAAAAAAAAAAAAAAAAAAAAACCCCAGAAAAACAAGTAATTAAACAAGCAAAGCAAGCATGGTAGAGAATGAAATGTTTTGCTCTGTGAAGAAGGACCAAACTAAATTTACATATGTATCCAGATTCATTCCTTTCCCCATGGTCAGTACAGGGTACAGGCCCCTGCACGCTCTTGTAGGAAATTTTCTCTTACTATTCACAAAAATATACAAATTGTTATAGGCATTACAAAAATGAGAAAATTTGTGAATGGTGCACAATGAGTAAAACCTGAATGGAATTAAAGTAACATAGAGGCAATCCTGCTTGCAGAAATGTTGCAGATTTTTGAGAAAGTCAGTAGATTATTTCTTAGTTGGGGACGAAAAAAACCCTAAGATTTTTAAAGAAAATTAATTCTTATTTCAGTAAGCAAAAATTTGTACCATATATACTGGGATATAATTCACAGGTAACATGTACTTGTATTAAGCTTAGCATATTTTTTAAGTATGTCTCAGTGCTCATTTAGATTTCACGATTAATTTAATGTAGGTTTACCTTGCAGATTATTTTTGGGATTTTCAATTTATGTTTCAGACGGCAGAAAAATTTTGCTGGCAAGGAGGTAATGAACTCACACATAAAACTTGAAGAAACAGGTAGAAACAATCTTTTTCGGGCAGAAACATTAAGCGAAAATAAGGAAGGTGGCTTCACACCCTAGAATCTGCAGTTTTTGCCATATTGCCAATTTAGCATGGTAATACCCATATAAATATCAATATGAACAAAGGCAGTAGCGCATCTAGAAATTACTTTCTGGGTGGGGATTTTGACATTGATATTTCTTGTTTTACTTTTCAGCACAAAGGTATTTACTTAACTTAAAGGAAAATCTGTCCAATTGCCAACACTTTACGTCAAAAATATTAGTCATATACACTAACATCAACATAATGCACATCTTTTAAAAGCTAAGAACAACTCTAACAAGGACACATTTAACTATTTCTAAAAAGAAATGCATCGTGACTGGTACTTGTTGTATGCTTCAAGTTGCAACGACCTTTTCGACAAGGTGAAATTGACGCAGTCGCATCGTTTAGAGCTTAAGAATTTTATTTACTGCATCTGCACTTAACATTTTCAAGCAATTTCATCTTGTGTAAGATTAATGTTTTGGTGAAGGGCAATGATCGATGATGTTTTTCTGGATGTCAAATCCATGTTTAAATTACTTAAAAACACAAACCTAGAAATACTTGACATAATAATAACAAGCACTTGTAGGACAGTGGACAAGTATCTTTGCAATAATGTACAATACCATGATAAGCAACGCAAAACCTACAAATTGACATATGCAAAAGTAAAAGCCATATACTGGTGGCTATGCCATTACTAATAAAAAAAAATCACTTCCTCTTTTGTTCACATTGATTTGCACATAGTGTATATATGCATGTAACTTCCCTTCCCTCCAAAAGAGAACTCTGACCTATTATGACTAAGAATAACTTCTTTTCGGAAGTTTTACGGTTGCAAAAAAGAACAAATGATGGCAGTGGACCAATGGCTACCATTTGCAAATAGTTTAACAAACTTCATATAAATGTGGAAAGTTACTTTTTTTTTTAAATACAAGCTCTTTTTCACTTTTTTATTTATTTAAAATATAGATTGTTGAACATTCAATCAACTTTCAATAGCTGGAAGCCTTATAACTTGAATAATCCCTTGTCTTAAAGTTTCCATTAGGTCCCTATACTCATGAGAAGGCTGTGGAAACTTCCGACAACTCGAACTACCAATGACTCTAAGGTTTTAGCCAGTTTCTTGGGACTTTGAGTTATCGAGAGTTGACTGTATTACGTTTGATTCTTTTACACTTAATAGTGTACTTCAGCACGCTAATCATTTGGGTGACTAGAGGGGTCAATGACCCCCTTTGGATTATTAGAAACATAATTAAGCATTTTTGTATGTATTTTGTTGTTTTTACCCTTTAAAGAGTATTGAATAATAAATAAAAACTCTTAGTCCCCTTCCCTTTAAACATTTAAAAATGACGAGTCTGTATTTAAGGAGACTAAATTATTTTTTTTAATGAAAATCCGAAAAAAAAGGCATCTAAAAGTTATATTCTAGAAGTAATGGTATCTTAAATGAGAAACCTTTTTTTCAGGCATAACATTGCTGTAAATTTTAACTGATATTTTCAATATTTATGTCTGAAAATTAATTATTTTTATTGCCTATGTTGGGTCTAATATTTTTTTCTTTTCAGGTTATCCTCCAACACCTTGGGATAAAATCAGGGAAATATATCACAGCATGGTTCCCAGAAAAGGAAGAATATTTAGTTCTTTTGGTGATATGGGCAACTGATATGGACTGATAAAGAAAGAAGGACCACAATCTATGTAAATGAACAAAAGCAGGGGCAACGGCTTTGTTCTGACTGTGATTATTGTTTAATATGTGTGGTTAAAGATTCAAATGTGGAACTGAATCACAGAAAGTGCAAAGCATGTGAAATGAACTCTGGAGGAAATATTTTTATTTGAACAGACAAGGTTTTATGCTTTTCAAACAAAAATTTTCCATGTTCAATGTAAATGGTTATGGCACAAATAATTTAAAACCTTAGAGATTAAAAAAGCATGTACCTCTACTTGGGAAATTGGAATACGCTAATAGTACAGGCATATAACTAAATGAAGCACAGTGGCAAATTTACATATTTGGGGGTCGTCGCAATGCACTTTTGGAGAACCCTTTATTTATTTCAACACTATGTAAAACATTTATCATGTGCATTTTTGGTTTTCTTTAAGGCCCCTATAGTCGTGGGGGCCCCTCGCAATTGCGACATTGTAAATCCACCATTGCTAAAGCATAGTTTCAAATCCCCGCCCGATGCAATTTAAAACATATAATTGCTTAAATACATAAAATTTCTATAATTATATGTATCATACTACAGTAACTTTTTGATTTCATAATAATTGATTTTATTTATGATTTTTTTCTTCTCAGGAAAGAACTACTTCTACCACATATTAATACACAACTAAATCAATTTATTATATTTAAATACAGCAAATTCATGTTAATAATTGCTAGTTCCCATAAAGCATTTCAAATCATTTAGCATAATTAACAAATGTAGTGTAATAATAGTAATTTTAGTATCATCATTATTGAAACTATGTCAATTTACATTGAATCAAACATTGCAAGGGAAATGTTTGGATGCAAATGCAATTTTTTTTCCAGATAAAGAAAATGTAGGTTTGAATTTTTTTTTAGCATTTTTCATGCTTAACTTCAAATTACCCTTATTTTTAATGCATGTAACATTTTTAGATGTAATAAAATGTTTAAAAATGTAAATAAATAAATAAAGATAATAATAGACAAGTTCAATGAATCGCTAAAAGATTTGATCAATATGAACAAATGCTAATTTATAGGGATATTTGTAACTATGCACTCATTTAGATTCATTTGAAATTGTTATGATTTTTCAAATCAAAATTTCAAATCTTTTTGTATCAAATTATTTTTCAAAAAAAAAAAAGTCAACAGAGTAAGCAATTTACGGGGAACAGTATATTATTATCCACAATTAAAAATAAATAATAATAACAATAAAAATAATGAAATCATTTATCAAAGTAGCCCTGAGCTCCTAATTTACTGGGCTCATAGAGAAACAAAGTAGATCTTGTCTGTTACGCCATAATCATAAAATTGCATGTTTAACTAGTGTTGCCTCTGATCTCTTCAGCCACATATATTGCAATAACTCATACCAGGTTGTTGAGGCTTACACTTAAAAGAACAATTTTGTCCATTTGTTTAGTACACAATATTGGACATTCAACTTTAATGCAACAAAGTAGCGCATTATGAAATAATTCCTAATCATGTGGAAATGTGCCATTTTGTAAAACAGTATTTAAATATTTATCATCAATACAAACACAGTTGCATTATTTATAGTAATATTAGTATTTATTTTACTTATTTATTGCATAAAATGAAGAGTGCAAAATGTCTTCACTTTCATTTTTTATTATTATATTTTTTTTCTTGTATGCATGTTTTAATCAAATAAATCACAATTCATTAATTACTGTAAATGTGTGTTTCCTTTTTGCTTTTTTAAGATCAATGAAGCGTGATGAATTTTAGCACAACTGCACCAACAAAAAAACATATAAATGAATAAAAACAAAATATTCTCTTTCAATACTAGGACCAAACAAGTTGTGAAAATCCAGTTCTTTCAGTACACAATAATAGTTAAAAACATTTCTTCGTAAACTCTTATGTTCTTTTAAAACCCTACTCTAATAATAGTTGTAGCTGATTTTCAAGTTGTACTAACAATTTAAAACTTCTTTATAGATCCTAAACATTCAATGTGCAACTGATCAATCTGAATACTTGATATATAATGAAAATCCATTAAAAAAAAAGAAGTATCACTGAACCCAAGATCAGTTGCACTGGATGTTTCGTACACCCCAGCAGCAAAGAAATGGTGCACTACAAAAAACAGACACGAGTGTTTTCAAGTGAAAGGAATAAAATCATGATATATGCATCAGTATTTTTCATGAAATATTATATAACTAGTCGACCCGTGCGGAACTCCGCACTGTGCTTCAAATCGTTTCATAAGGCATTTCGCTCTTTAAGAATTTCAAAGGAAGAACATTATGAAGAAGAACCGAAAAAAAAGTAAGCGCAGAAGAGAAGGCATGTAATTTAAAGACATCAGTAACAAAACCTCGTTAAATACAACGTTGTGATAATTTGATCATAGCTCCCCTTTTAATCGTACATATTTTCAATGCAAACATAAATGTCATTAAAAGTGTGGCTGAGTGGTGACTCGTGAAAAATCAATAATTGTGCATGTGAAAAAACAGGTTGTGGCAAATACAGTCCTGCACATGTCAGCATCTGACGGGAAAAAAAGAAACATTAAAGACATATTTATTGGCACATATTCGAATTGGTGCCATTCTGACTAACAGCCCGAAACCCCAACAAACCTAGCAATTGCGCCTTCCTTTTCGAAAGCTATTCATTGAAGGAATGCGCAGTAAAAAACAGCAAAAAAGCTTTTTGCCAAAAAAAAAAAAAAATAATAAGATCATGCATCTGTGTTTTGTCATTAACCAGCATGATACGATTTAAAATTATTCGCAAAGCATGGAATTTGATTAAAGAATGATGAAGATCTCACGTAGCGATTGAAACAAACATTCTAGAGAAGTAATAAATTTGATTGAAAATAAGTGTTTTTATCTTTGAATATTGAACTATTTCACATAGAAGGTTGCTTTAACCGTTACGGCTTAAATGCCCTCACATGTTTCTCTTTTAATCGAACACTTAAAATTCAGAACCAAAACCAGTTGAACTGAGTCCGTTCTTAAGTGTAATTTTTCGAACGTAGACAAAATGTATTTTTTTTTTTCAGCAGAAAGCAGAGGAGCAGAAAATAATTTCTTGCTAATGAAGTTGATAATACTTTTAATGCTTTATATCGTATTCGCGCGAATAAAAAATTAAAGGTTTACTGAGTGAAACTCGTAGTTTTAATCGGGCGTAGTATTTTTTCATTTGTACAAAATGTCGAACACTGCTATTAGAAACATCTACATTTTAGCATACAATAAAAATGTTTTTCTGCACAAAAAGGATTTCTTTAGGTAAATCTAATACTTTTTTATGCTTACATTATGTTGAGTGGTCTGGATGTAGTCAAAGAACACAGTTCGATTAACAATCAACTTATCCGAATGATAACTGTAGCCTGCATAAAGGAGTCGAAACACCAAGTAGCATTCCCACTGCATTTATTTTATTAGGTGTGTATGTTATGAGCACATAAAATGCGTAATACTAATATAAATTTGATATTATGTCGGACAGCCCAAGCTTGCCCGAAGTTCAAATAGTTTATAGCCGAACGCTCTACCGAAAAAAATTTATCAATTAAACCGAACAACTAAGTCCAATGCTGTTAAGCTTTATTAAAATATGAACACACACAAAGGCTTTTTTTTTGCCGAAAGCGACGTAAAAAATGGAAAACTGCATTAGAACTTTGCTTTAAAAAATGCATAAGAACTACGGGCAGCATCAAGGTTTTGAAACAGCAAGAGGCAATTTCGAAAACTTGAATTTTCGACCGTAAGTCTTTTTTTCGTCATGGGACAGCCTGATAAGTTTTAAAATGAGAGGGGATTAATATATAAGATAAGATATTGAAGAAAAATGCTTTTATTTTTGAAAATTTTTACAATTTGTTATCGCAGGCTGCTTAAACCGTTATAACTTAGATGGCAGCACGTGTTCATCATTTAACAGCACGGTTAAAATACAATATAAATTGAACTATGCTCTTTTTTAAGCGTAGCTTTTCGAATGTAGTAAAAATGTGATAAGCTATTTGTTTTTTAGCAAAAAGAAGAAAAAAATATATATTTTACCCTTCAAATTGAGGTAGTATTTTATTTATTTGTACAAAGAGTCAAAAACTCATTAGAAGAATCTATATTTCAATATACGATTTATTATTTTTTTTCTGAACAAAAAACAATTCTATTGTAGTCTGAAATCTTAAACCTGTTACTTATATTTTCGCTTATATTATGCTTTAATTTTCTTTCCAGAGCCAAAGCTTCAAAAAAAAAAAAAAAAAAAAAAACACGTGCAATTTCGCACAAAATCACTGAATGTTTTCATATCAGCAAGGAGCATTTCCTTCTCATTTATTCTATTCCCTCATAGTTGTTCTTCATTTATTTCAGTGTTCATGTAATGCGCGATATTTCTCTAATTTTTTTGTTGCAGATTGTCCGGACGTGGGCCCGAACACGTAATCTCCTGGTTACGAAGAGAACGCTCTGCCGATCAAGCTACTCAGCTCTGTCGGTCATAGCGCAAATTAAAGTTATAAGTTTGACCGAAAACCTTATTCTGGTTCTTTAAAACAGGTTTTTCGGCTAAAAGAAACAATTTTTACACCTTGGGTCTATTTTTCGTCAGTAGCCAGCACCATAAGCTATAAAATTAGCCGTAAATCAAAGAAATCGATCAAGAATTGAGGGAAATTTGGCGTAGAAACCAAAAACAGGCTACAGAAATAATATATAAGGATTTCATGAATTCCAACTACATATTTTTAGAACTTGAAAAAATAGATTGAAAATGGTTTAATAAATAAAGTATGTGATGGTAAGTCTTCATAGCAGAATACGATCGATAAAAAAGCAAGACAAGATTTTAAATATAATTCGCGTTTTAAAACCTTTGCTATTCAAAATGTTTAAGAGCAATATACATTATCACTATTAAACATCTTGAAACACAAAAGCAAACTTTAAAATAATTTCACGCATAATTTTTTTTAAAATTATATATATATATATATATATATATATATATATATATATATATATA
The DNA here is from genome assembly GCF_026930045.1 of Uloborus diversus. Lineage (NCBI taxonomy): Eukaryota > Metazoa > Arthropoda > Arachnida > Araneae > Uloboridae > Uloborus > Uloborus diversus. Next base: position 36,084,949 of record NC_072736.1, read on the forward strand.
TATATACTCCAACATCTATTTAATTACATTTCTATCTTAAAGTTTTCTCAATTCCTAAGGTTCTAAACCCTTTTTAGACATGTATAATTTGAAGGAGCAAAAAGGTTAATTACATCCCAATCTATAACTAAACCTTGCACAAAAATTTTAAATTGCAAAAAATTATAATGAAAATAAATGATCTGAAACATGATAAATTTATGGCACTGAATTCTACGACACTAATTATGTCCCTCAAAACACATTTATAAAAACTCAAGGCTGACATTAATGCAAAAATATATGAATAATATGAAACAGAACTTACCTAGCATCTCCATAGTGACTTGGATGTTACAACTAAACACAGCTGCCATCAACCGCTGAGGTTGAGCTTGAAATGCCTTTTTGCAAGCTTCTTTCACAGTTGACATAATCTGTCCAGTGAATGGTCCAAAGGGCATACTATTTACACTACTAGGTCCGCTCGAAGCAATGCTTGCAGTGTCAGACACATTTGGATTTGCTTCACTTGCAACATCAACTGAATCACAAACACTCATATCAGTCTTCAGACCGACATCGCTCTCAACAACAGTTGAAAAGTCTTTTTCAAAACCCCAGTCCTCAACAACAAAGCACACTCCCATCATAGGTTCATCACACAGAGGTCCACAAAGCGTGGCCAGCTGAAACCCACTGATGAAAGTGCTGTCATAGTTGAAGTGTATAGTCTCAGAAACCGACTCTGATGTCCTTGAAGTCCATATTGAAGGACGTTTGTAACTAGGAATTTTATTCAGTAAAATATTAGGACCACATCTTCTAGGTCCAAATGACCATATTCGGTCTACAGCACCTTCCCATTCACTACCAGCACTATCCAACAATTCTTGTAGTTTGCTTTTTAGAGTCTGTATTGCTTTTAGAGTGTCTTCTGTTAAAATGCTCTCATTGTCACAACCAGTTGAGTAATAAGCTTGATCTAAGATTTTAAGTAAATTTGAATTTGATTCCAATAATATAGTAACATCTGGGGGTAAAGGTTTGGCTTGCATTCGAACATACGACATTTTGTTAGGTGTTTTTAAAATTATATATTCTGTCCTTTCACTGTTGCTTTCTTTCTGATTGTCAACCTAAAGAACAATAATAGTACACAAGTATTTTAATATTACGCTGCATCAGGACAATGATAGTATACAAGTATTTTAATATTAAGCCGCATCAGTACACGGTTCTTAAATATATATTTCAAACAATTAATAAGATCGAAAAAAATATAAATAAATAAATAGGAAAATTATGCAGAATAAATTTAAGAGTAACTCTTCTCTCTCCCCCCCCCCCCCCCAAAAAAAAAAAATCTGTATTGCAAAGAGGTAGATCAGTTTTCATTCATCCATCCCAAAAATGGAGGGGGGAGGGAACTTTCTTTAAAATAAAATTTTTGTGTTCCCTCAAAAGAAGAAACAAGAAGAATGCTCAGTTTTATGTTTTCCTTGATTTCTGTGCTTTCCCCCCAACTTAATATAAGTATTTGAATAATACAAATTTTTTGAACTTCTGAGGAACATGCTACATGAAAAATTCCCACCACCTCAGCCAACACTTTACTTTACAATGCCTATTTATTGCATTCAACAAAAGTTATCGGCAGTCCATTTAGGCTTAAAGGCATGCACAGGCAAAATTTCTTAGTGATTATGTTTTGATTTTGTGTGTGTTCCATAAGTAGGAACATTACCACTAGAGCTCCACTGCAAGCATCAACTGAGGTGGCCTCTTTCTTGTTTTTATATTGAATACCATTTTTTCGTACTTCAGGTGCCAGAATGCCTCATTAAGTTTTCATTAAACTTATATCAAACCTTTTGTTCAGCCAGTACAGTAATTACATCAAATAAGCATCAAGCAATGATTTAGAGATTTGAGAAACACATTATTAGGAATATTTTGCAGGAACAAATAGTTTAAAGTTGTAATTAACAGTAGTTTTGGTCAAAAAATATTGCTTAGTACATCAACATTACTGTCAGAATTCATTCTGCCTTGAAAAAAAAAATATGGGAATAGTTTCTGTCCATTGCAAAATTTCCTCAGACCATAACTGAGTCGCCTCCAAATATACACTTTGAGATTACTTTTCCTTCACAGAGATCGTACCAGAAGTAGCAAAAACCATCTAGTCCATCCTAATTAAACTTTTTCTCACCGAAAAACATTACATTATCCCACCTTTTACCTTTAACAATACACTTTTGACTCGCTCAACCCTTGGTCTCTTATGAACTTTTTTAAGAGTCTGTCATGACATTAGTTTCACATAATAAAACCTTTTCTCTTTTTGTAAAAGATGTTGAACAGTTCGAAAACTGCATCATAACTTGAATTCCCATCTAATATCTCTTGATGTTTGTTTTTTGGAGCAAGCTCGTCTCAGGGGCAGATCCAGACAGAATTCTCGGAGGGGGCCATTTGGAACTAGTTTGTTGTGGCCATCACGAAACTTTCTTCTATATTTTTCTTTTCTTTTTTTTCTGAACCCTCCCCATGCTTGACGAGGAAGCAATATTCCCAACAAAAACAAAATTACACATGCAAAAACTTGACGACCATCCCAATGTCTGAATTATTGCCAAAGCAAAGCAAAGAGCTAAAATTGAAAGTTATTTTAAAAGCCTTGCTTGAATTAATTACAAATATTTTATTTGTTAACAAACATAAGATGGCAACAGTTAAAAATTTTAAATCATTGAGATTATATTTCCGATCATTTCCATACAATTAAAATCACGAGAAATACGCAGACGATAATCTATTACGATTTATCTTTCTTATTGTTGCATTAATAAAGCTATTTTTATTCGCTAAAAAATAATGATAATAAAAATAAATCAGCACCTCTTGGCGCGATTGGCGCCAAAATTGAACCAAAGCTTGTTTACATACGGATTCACATATATTCCAAATTTCAACCAGAACGTAGCATTACTTCTTGAGATAGGGCACTCACAATGGAAAAAAAGAACGGGCGATTGTGCTACCCCTTTTTAGCTGTTGACACCAGAATAAAATCAGCTCTTATACCCACTAAGGGCTACTCGCCGATAAATTTTTCTTTCATTCCGTTCACTATTTCTTGAGATACAGCAGTCACAATTGACGACAAAAAACGTTCTATAGCTCAACCCCCGTTTGAGTTATTGACACCTAGTGATGTAAAATACCTGGGTATTTATTTTTAGGGGTAAATACCCAAAATGGGTATTTACCCGGGCATTTATTTCAAAAATTTATATTCAACTAAAATACTTTTCTGTATGTATTCCACTATGTATATATACAGGGTGTTTTGTTTTAACCTTCAAAACCTCTATTTTTGCAACCGTTAGGTCTTCCAATTGCAAAAATGTTCAAAATCAGATGCAGACTTAAGATATTGAAAATTTGAAATAAAAATAAAAAGAAGTAAAAAAATACAAATTTTAACCTTTTACACGGGATCAGGTCCTCTGACTTATATTTAGGGAAATAATCTCCGTTGAAAAACCCTTACAAAAAAAGTTTGACATTAGTACGACCAATATTCACTGAGATAAAAAAAACGCAGTGTTTTGTGACTTACACCACTTTACACTCGCCCTCAGTAACATCTTTTGAGGGAAAATATAGCAGTTAATGAGTGTTCATATAAAATTATATGTGTGCAGAGTGTGGTTTTTCAAATTGTTCAAGGTTTTGCAGCGTGTTTTGCGTATCATGGCGTAACATTGGCATGAATTTTTTAATAGAAATGAAAAATGTAAATACCTTGTGTTTTTTACTTTGCCAACCTATCATTCTTCTGAAAGGGTAATAAGTTCTAATCTCATCTTCTGCATGGTCCCTTAAAACTTTCAAATGGAATATCTCCTTGAGTTTTGGTTGCACAAATGTCAAGTTTTTTTTTGTGTCAGTAAGTTTTAAATGCAGATCATTTCTCTAAATATAAGTTAGGGGACCTAGGGCCATAAATTTTGTAGTTTTTGACTCATTTTTATTTTTGCTTCAAACTTTCAATATCTTTACTCTGCATCTGATTTTGAATATTTTTGCAATTGAACGTATGCATCTAGGACTAACGGTTGCAAAAATAAAGGTCTTGCAGGTTAAAACAGAACACCCTGTATAACCAACCATATACAGAACAATAAATTTTCCCCTAAAATTTGTATTTTGATCACATATTTAAAGAATTATTGTGTAAAACAACTCAGCAAGCTAATATGATATTCACATTAAATGTGTTGGATATGCCTAATCAATGTTGATAGTTAAATTTCACATATAAAAAGCCATTCAACAAAAAGTAAAAAGCTTAACTGGTTACAAAAAAAAAAAAAAAAAAAGCAAACATCTTCTCCAATTATGGCATTGAAAAGAAAGATTCTTTGATTCACGATATGTTTATTTCATAATTTCATTAAGTCTTTCAATAAAAAATACTATAAACTGTGTAATACATATGTATGTATCAGTTTTACCAATTATTTCATATTTACATTTGAAAAAAAAATTTCTCATTCAATTTTTGCATTTTTTTGTAAAATACCCAGTTTTTGGGTATTTACCCAGGCCTTGGGTAAATACCCGGGTAAATACCCAAAAAATATTTACCTACCCGCTGGGTATTTACCCGATCCACATCACTATTGACACCAAAATTGAATCAACACCTGTTCCTGTTAATGACAACATATGGACCAAATTATGTTTGATTCCGCCAGTTACTTCATGAGGAATAGCAAGCACGCGTAACTTAAAAAACGTCCCATTGCTCCACCCCCCTTAGAGGAATTCGCGCCAAAAACCAATGGGCACAAGTTCACATAGGGGCACATATGTGTACCAAATTTCGTTCGATTTTATGCGGTAGTTTTTGCTGTAGAGCGGCCACAAAAAACTGGTCACACACAGATGTGACACACACAGACAAACACACATACACACACAGAGACACACAGACATTTTCCAAAAATAGTCGAAATGGACTCAGCACACCTCAAAACATTCGAATCCGTCAAAATTCGAAATTCGAAAATTTGCACGAATCCAATACTTTCTTCTATATGTTATATATAGAAGAAAGTAAAAATACGATGTTTTGAAAAAATTTTGAACTTTACAAATGTCAATATAGCCCATCTTTAACTAGATCATTTTTTAAGGAATTTTCACTAGGCGACGCAAGTGTAACATACTTCCCAATAATTTTCCTCTTTTCTTAACAAACGTGTGCATAGCGTCGCGTCAAAGTGGTATTCCTCTAATCAATGCTGTGTTCTGAGGCGACTGTATTGGACTTCTAATTTCAGAGGAAGCCGATATGAACCAATCGTAAGTATAATATTAACTACGAAGTAAAGGGGGCCCGGGGGTTAATTTGGCAGGAAATTTTTTGAATTTGTAATCTTTAAAGCGCATTTTAGACGATCTTCGTAATGTTACGGGAGAAGAGTATTGGTGGCGCTCCCGTTTAATTTTCGAAATAGTAGCTCTAAGAATGCAGTTTTAAACGATCTTTGATGACGTTAGAGGGTGAAGAAATTTGATGGCCCATCTAAGGAAATTTTTCTGATTTGTAATCTTAGAAATGCATTTTACTGTCTTTCGCAATATTAAGGGCTCGGGTGCGACCCCCCGCCCATTATTCGAAACTTAAACCTTAAAAACCCAAACATTATCTCCAATAATGTTAAGAAGAGGGAGGTTCAGGGTTTCTCCGGCAGATTTTTTTTTTTTTTTTGCCATTGTAGAGACAAAACGCTGTTTAATACGATCTGTTCGTCATGATATGTGGAGGAGGAATTCGAGGGCCCACACCAAGAAATTTTTCTAATTTGCAGTCTTAAAGATGCATTTTAAATTATCTTTGGTAATGGTAGGGGAGAAGAGGTTTGGGGCGTTCCCCCCGAAATTGTAGCTCTAAAAAGGCTGTTTTAGGCACTTTTTGGTGGTATTAAAGGGAGGAGAGATTAAAAGGTCCATCCCAGGAAATTTTGCTGATTTTTAGACTTAAAAAAGCATTCGAGACTATCTTAGGTAAGGTTAGGGGTTGAAGAGATTCTGAGGTTTTTTTTCAAAATTGAACTCTTTAAATTGCAAATGTAGGCAATCCATGATTCATGAGTAACTTTTTGAGGACCACCAATTTTTCGAAATTGAAGCTCCAGAAATGTAATTCTTGAAGACTTTCAATATGATGTTAGGGAGAGAGGAGTTCTCCCACGGAAACATTTTGAAACTTAAGCGCTAAAACAAAATGTAGGCAGATCGTGAGCGATGTTGACGAAAATGAGAGGTGGGAGACCCTCCCCTGGAAACGTTTACAAGTTATTTTTTAAAACGTGGTTCGTAGACGATCTTCGGTAATATTAACAAGAGGAGTGGTTTGGAGGGTCCCATATTGAAAAGGGAATGAAGAATAATTACATAGCACTGCATAAAGTGTGGTTAAAACTTAATATAACTTTAACTTAATGCACGATCATTAAATGTATAACTTTTTATCGGACACTTACTAACACGTATCCCTTTTCTTTCTTCCATGGGGGAAGTAAACGCATCTAACAAGACGAGCCCATTATGCTAAATGAACCCAAATATTTGGTATACACTTGATATTTTTGAAATTTCCGTGGGGTGGCCATGCCCTACCTCTGGCATTGTTTCCATTCTTGTTAGACCTCACATGAATTACAATGAAGTTTTTTTTTTTTCAATTTAAGCAAGGAAAAAGGGTTTAGAAAACTATACTTGAAACTTCCTCAGTGTGGTTTTATGGCTCCCCGATGTTGTTTTTATATTCTTGTTAGACTTCGAGGAATAAAAGGATTTTTTTTGTATTTAGCTCTAAAAAAGGTTTTTAACTATTTTTAAAACTTTACCAGGGTGGCCAGGGCCTCCTTCTCATTGTTTTCCTTATTGTTAGACTTAGTTTGTATTATAAGGGAATTTTTTTGCATTTTTGCTGAAAAAAAGGGATTTTAACTATTCTTGAAATTTTCTGGGAGGGGGCCATGGATTCCATGGCTCCCTCCCTGGATCCGCCCATGGCTCGTCTCTTATCATCATTAGTTTCACACACATAGAAACAGAAGATTTTCTACCTTTTTGTCTTTGTTGATCTTATTTGACGGAGTTTTTGAGAAAGCTCTAAATGATCAATCTCTATCTATTCATTGTTGCAATTTGACGTAAAGTACATCGTAAAATTTTTCAAGCAACTACTTTCCTTTTCTCAAATTCTTTAAGTTTTATACCTTAAAGAATTTGAGACACATTACAGTTAAGCGGGATTGATGTAAAAATAGAATGTGACTTCCCCATGCCCTTACTAAGCATCTATATCGTTATGTAGAGCAGTTTGCAGGACAAAAAACATGTAAATTTTGCTTTTTAGAACACAAAAATCTAATTTTCCTTATAATTTTGTCCATATCATATGGATGTCTAAACTCAAACTTCCTTCTACTAAAAAGAAATTCCTTTGTATTTCCAATAAAAGTTATAAAAAAATATTTAATTTACTATTAGTTACTAGTCATGAAATTTTCATAACTTTCCGACCAAATGCAGCGAAGATGTGGTGGTTTTTCTTTTTGTCCTTATAATTTAGATCACCACTGTATACTTGTGGTCACAAAGTTCTTCAAGTGAAAAAATATCTCTGGGGGTGCTGGAGCAGGGATGGCTCGGTTTCTGGTCGGGATCAAAAAATCAGAGCTGTCTTCAGGGTCAAATCCAACTGGTTAAACCACAAATATTGGAAGGTGCAGGGCACCCTGGAGTGAAAAGTGTCACATTTAACATTTAACGTCTCAGTGTAACATTTAACGTCTTTCATGAAATCGTAAATGGGTTTGCGCAACTTATGATTTTTACTATTCACAATAATTTGGACATCCCAATTTACACTTAACTTTCAGTCGCTCAAAGTAGAATAAGTAACAAGGATTAATTTTTCGTGCCAACTGCTTCAAGTTTTAGACACATATATAGGTTTTTTTCCTTTTAATACGTAGCACTTATATGAAGAATTAAGGTGAAGCTTCATTATTCTATTTCTGAAATACATTTACACTAAAAAGAATAAAATAACATACTTTTTTAAAGAATACTATAAGCACTTTTTATAATTCACTCAAAAGGACAAAATAACTTTTTTGCGTCAGGAAGGACAATTTAAGTATTCCTGTGGTTTTTAAAAATTCCAAGAAAATGACACCACAAACCAAGAAAAGTGCGGTTCTAGTCATTTCAAACCAAACTTCCTCAATAAGAAAAATATGCATGTTTCAACACTCAAAGATATGATTGAAAGCTTGATAAATGATAAGAAATTCTCTTCAGGACTTGAGCCACACTTTTCTTCGTTTGTGGTGTCATTTTCTTGGAATTTTTGGAAACCACAGGAATACTTAAATTTTCCTTTCTGCCCCAGAAAAGTTGTTTTGTCCATTTAAGTGCATTTTAAAAAGAGTGCTTGGTATTTTTTTAAAAATATATGTTATTGATTGATTATTAAATATTTTTTCAGAAAATTTAAACTTCTTACTGGTATTCTAAATGTAAACTATTAAAGTTAAAGAATTTTTGAGACATTAAGACTTTTTTTAGTTTTAAAGAATTTTTATATTTTTATTGATGATACAACTTTGAAAGGCCCATACAGGGGGCCAAGTGGGGGCTTGAACCCCTACTTAGAAACTAGAACTTCCTTGCTTTTAGTACTTTTTTCTTTGCAAAAATGTAAAATCATTTCTTCTCCAGCCATTAATGAATAAGCTATTAAAAATGTCAATTTTTAATGACTCTTAATCTGTCCTGAAATCAGTTTCCAAGGGGAAAATATCCTGCTACACCATGGTTAAAATACCATAGCCTCCCCCCATGCAATTTTGTGTATGGGCGCCCATGCAACTTTGCTTATAAAATGAGAACACAACGAATCATAAAACTAATAAGGAATAATAACGTGATTTTAAAATTTTATTTGATTTAAGCAAGCATTATCATGAATAGTAAAACAAAATATACTCACTTTAACGAATTTCTTTTGCTGAGATTTTTCTTCAATGATTTCATTAACCATATCCACCTTTGGAGGTGGAATTATTGTTTCTCGGAACGGGACAATAGGAGCAGATACATTAATGTCGATTTTTGCAAAACTAGAAGCACATAAAAAATATTTTAGTTACTTAAAAGTCCTCCAAAAATTTTGGTATAACATCACGTAAAAAAAAAAAAAGCAATGCAAAAATAGTTTTAAATGCAGTAACTTTTTCACATGTATCTTTCTAGACCTAATTTGGTACACATTAAACAACTGTGTCTTCAGTCATAGTTACACACCAATTTCCTTTAGAATCAAATTTCAATGAAAAAATAATTGCTGCTCATTAGTCTTAATCAACCATGTAAGGATGATGATGATAATATTAATCTATTAGCAAAAAGTACTTACAAAAAGCTCTTGCTAATTAAAACAATACTATGGGTGTACCAAGAAAACACAAAATTACACTGCTATAGTGGAAATACGATTTTACTTATTTTGTTGGACTAGCAATGAAAAATCACCAAGCAGGTAGACTTAAAATCAGGGGCGAGGGTGAAAATTCAAGCGTACTATTTAAAAATTAGAGAATTGCCCGTCAAGGTATGCTGGGTGAAAATTGCTTTTACATTTGAACAAAGCTGCTTATGAGATTTTAATAGTTGAAATTTTAACCCTAACTCCAATGAATTTAGCCTAAAATACAGTAGATAGCGTTCATTGATGACCACTTTTTTGTTTTTTCATTCTCCTAAGATGAGTCTTACCAGTAGAATGGTTAAGTTGCCGGATTAAGTTCAGCCTTCTCAAAATAAAGCATTTCCCTGCATGTCAAACATAACCAAAAAAATTCTCAAATTATCATGATGTGGCTCGAGTTTCAATGTTGGGGACGTCAAGAGCGTTACTCGATCAGTGACTTTGCTATTATATATATGAGGATGGATGGATACTTTCCCAGTGGACTAGGGAAAGATATCCGTTATTTGTTTTTCGTTTTTATATGCAACTTCACATATAACACATTCTTCAGTAGCAGTTTTTATAAAATTTGCTGCTTGGCTTGAATTTGCAAATAAATTTTTTTAGAGCTCTGATCCCTTGACAATAAAAACAACAACACATAAAAAAAAAAAAAAAAAAAAAAAAGCTAGAACAGCTTCAAGCAGCTGGAAAAACAAATTTATCCAGAAAAAAATCCAAGAGACTTGTAGTAGAAATATGATTTTTAAGAAAGACATATGAAGTAATTTTTTTTTTTTGAAAAAGAGTAACCTAAAATCCACAATATTTTAACAATATCGGTACAGAAATTTCAACGGACCAGAGAATAATGACAATGGAAGAGGGTTAACGTATGAAGCAGACAATGTAAAATCAGGGTTCCGCTGTATATCATCATTAAAAATTTAAATAACATATTTGAATGAAAATCTGAATAGAGCAACATAAAACATACTAAATATTTTAGTAAAATACAGATGTAAAGACATACTCAAATATATACATTGTAAAGCATCACTGATGTATCTTTTAAGGGATTGATGTAAAAAGCACTGTATAAATGAAGATACATATCAAAGTTTTACTAAATGAATTTGACTGTACATCAAATAATCAAAAGATATTTTCATTTAATCAAATTAAATCAAATTTATGAAAAAAGTTTTCAAATTTAAGTAAAAGTAAAGCTTTGTTATTTTTATTAAAAACAACAATAAAATAGTTGAGGTAGAATTCTAAATAATGTTGATCTGCACTCAACTTTTTTTCTGCTGCATTCAGTCTATGGTTTCTAGAGTGGAATTTTGAATGTCTTATTTTTTGGTCAAATCTACTTTTGCTAATCTCTTATGGAATTTGGTTTAAGTTCTGCTTTTTTTACCTTTGAATGAAAACCCTTTAGTGTTCCAAGATATCAAAGATTTTTTATGAAAAAAAGACATATTGATAATAAAAAAATTGTAAGAGACATGACTTAGAAAAGGAACTGTTTTTAAGTCAAACCAGTTTAACAGGTCATTTAAGATGCCTTTTGACTGATATTGCTGTAATGAGGAGGAAAAAGATAGAAAGAAAAATGAATGTGGCACAGAATTAGGAAATTTTAGAAAGAGGAAAGACTATAAAGAATCTAAACTTTGAGGAGCAAATAATAATAATAATAAAAACGGTTACTAAGCAATTTGGACTGTAATAAATGCCAGACATACTGTCTGTATTCCTTAGCTAAGACCTCTCGCCAATTTGCGCATGTGTCAGGTCTGCTGGGTTTCTATCAAAATAGGAAGGGAAATTCCGAAGTAAAGGGTGCAAAATAACATGTTCGAAAATTCTTCCAAAGTAGCATTGAAAAAGTCAAAGATAGCAAATGTGAGTGGAAAGTACCCATCTTCAACCTATCACCCCTTTTTAAAATTGAATCTATCTGGAGTACTAGTCTTTGCTTTTGGGAATGGACAGTAAGTGGTGCTTTGTTGTATACATACACACACATGTATACCTTGAAATTCATTCATAAATTTAGAGTAGAAACGAATTAAACATATTTTTAGCATCCATCCAAGCATTCAACAAATTCATAAACATAAAGAAGGACATTTTTAAGAAGCAGTTTTATGCGTAAGATAAGTAATTTATTTAAATTTTTCATTAAATGAGTAGGTCTTTTTACTTTAAAAGCTTATTTTAAATAGCTTGGATGCTTAAGCAAAGCTTAAAACAAGCTTTAGCTAAATAACGATCAAAACTTTAAGTACAAAAGCAATGATCCTATATTTAAATTTTCTGTACAATAATGCAATATAAGTAACAATTGGGAATTTAAAGCTACAGAATCTGTTTTGGAGGTTGAAAAAAAACAAACATATTTAGTTAAAATGATGCAAGGGCTCTTTGAAAGAACTAAAAGAAAATAAATAGTGTTTAAAATTTATATTTTAAAATAAAATTAATAAATGCTGCTAGTTAAAATAATCAGAGTTGAAATACGTTTGTGGATGCAATTTCAGACTTCATTGGCACATTTGAAATAATGTATTCATACCGTTCCTTTAAATCATCAATGCATCTTTGCAAATGTACTTCGCCTGAAGATACCAAAACGTGTTCTCCAGATTCTTGCAAGAATACTTGTACACATGGATCAGCTTGGTTGAGGAGTTTCATACCTTTCACAAGAGACGACATTTCCCCTTGAACATAGTAAAAAATACATAAATACATTTTCCTCTGCGGTTTAAGGTTGCAGGGGAAACATGTGAACCTAGGGACACTCAATTTAATTTGAATCATACTGGGTGGGCATATAGCTTTAAAAATTCATAAGAATAGGGAAAACATATGAAATACAAAATGGGTTACAGTGTTAGTATCACTAGGTCACAGGATTTTTGAAAGCTTCTTAAAAAACATTCTATTTGCATGAATTTATAACTTTTAAGTGCTTTATACAAATCTGCGATTCAGTAAGCCATGAAACTGTTGAACGACTTTCCCGCTATTTTTTGAAAATACGTATTTTTCCTTTTTTTGAGGACAAGCATATTTTTTTTTAATATATGTATAACAGCAAAAATTTTGGGAAGTTTATTACAAAAACGAAGTTTTAAGTTGGAGCGCAATTTACACGCATGGCGAATTTTCATAAAAAATTTTCTCAGCGAGAAATGAAAAGGACACTCTGAATTTGATAGATACGATATTTTATGCCAACTGAACACAAAAGTAATGAGTACTGGAGCATTCTAATGAAAATGTTTTCATTTTGATAGCCTTTAATTGAATCATTTATTTCAAAAACCAGTCAAGCGACAAAACTGCTAATTTTAAGAAATCATCTATATCACCATACTAAATTATTCAATGATAGTTACAACATTGTTTATTACGCAGACAAGCAGATTTGTGAATTCTCTGTGTAACTGCATGGAATGTTGAGATCCTTTTATTTATTATTTAAATGACAAATGAGACTACAAAAATTTAAAAGTAATTTAAAATCAACACACAAAAGATATCGTAATCGCAAAAACAAAAACTGAAATTGCATAAACAAAACAAACTTTTGTTCACAGACTAGTACGAAACATCACACATTTTCGCTCATAAGCATAATTCTTACATTTCATTTTCATTTTTTAAAAAAAGTTTATTACCAAAAAAAAAAACTGTTTCTTTTTTTAGTTGTGTGAATGTTTTAAATTTTTAGGCATTTAAATGTTTTTTTAATTTTAATATCTCCAAATTTAAAAGCATTTCTTTCTGTTACTTCTTATTTTGAAATGTATAACAATTTATTATAGTAATTTGGGTTTTTAACTATCAGCAAATTGCGTGTTTTAGTGATACAAAAAATTGGGAAATGTAGATATTCCGAATAGTGATAGACCCAAGCATTCTGGATAATTAGTTCTGTATTGTGCATCGAAATGTACATACATCAATATCAATTTTAAATAGTTCAGTGGTATAATGAGTAACAACATAGTATTGATGTCATATCTGCTTGGAGTTGATGAGTTTAGCAAGAAAGCGATGCCACCAAGTTAGCATCATTTTTGGTGCCTAAGTTGGTGAGAAATTGCCAAATGTTGCCAAATTTGGAAAGTTTTTGAACATCACAGGTCATCATTTTTCTGTGACAACTAACAACCAATCAGAAGCAACCTTTAGCCAGGCATACATAGATAGGCATTTCAATAGTGTAAATACATTTCTTCAATTTATTAAGCAATGTAGGCAAAGTTCAGACAACCAACGAACATGTGAAAAAAATAGATACTAAAACTAGATACAAAAATATTTTACTTGGGTGTGCAGGTTCTAATGCAACTCTTATAATGGGAACTGTCGATGAATGTAGATCAGTAAAACTTGGACATGCGATTGTGCTTGATAAAGTTGCTGACTTAAGTACATGGTCTTGCAATCCTCCAATACCTTTAAAAATTACAGAAAAGAAAACTTAACATGCTTCAAGGAATAAGAGTTCATAATTCAGATGCAAAATAACCCAAGAAATTATTGAAAAATTCAATTGCTTACATTTGGAAAAGTAAAAATATAATTCTAAATTAGGTTTTCGCCATAGATAACTATATTGCTTCCTCCAGGTCTATTAATCTAATTGTTTTGGTTTGATTGGGTTTTTTAGCACAAGAGCCTTTATAGGCAAAACTGCGCTATCTATTAATCTAGTAGTAATCTGCATCATCATGTAGAGTAGGGCCCCCCCTCCCAAAAAAGAGCAATTTTTTCAGGACACAAAAATGAAGCAAAATCTATGAAAACATTTCCTTGAGCAAGTATGCTCAGATGAGACGATGTTTAATTTTAAGAATGTCATAATTTTAAAATGTTAAACAGTTGCATCAGATTAGAAAATCCAATATTTTTGTTGGATTACATACATACACATTTCCCACTGGGTTCCAATTTTATTAAAAATGAAAAAATCCGTGATGTGTGTAGCATTAACAACCAAGCAATGTACACTGCTTGACAATTGCTACGGAACAATTTCGTTTTTTGGAATAGTTAAGAATAGACAATGATTAAAAAAACAAAACTAAGTACATAGTTAGTACTTTATTATAAATACAAAATAGTACAGATATTACTGCATCAATGAAGTAAAAACTTAAAATTTAAAAAAAATCCTACTCAGATGATTTTCAAACAACAACAAAAAACTGATCTAGGTCAAAATGATGGAGACATGAGTACCTTAGGATGATGTGTGATTACCATGGCAGGGGTCGATCCAGGTTTTATTTTTTGGGTCCCCATTTTGTGAAAAGGCAAAATATTTTTGTGAAATTTCGTTATTTTTGTGAAAAAGCAAAATATATTTGTGAATTTTCTTTATGTTTGTAAAAGAGACCTTCTCGTGATTTTTTTCTTGGAAAAGATTATATTAAAGCATTTTTAGCTGTCGTATCGTTATAGAAAAGCCCTAGACAGGTTTCAGGGGTGATTGCAAGTTCTTGAAGAATACCTGAAAGCTGTCAAGAGAAAATGCGCTGGGGGAGGGGGGAAGTAAGACCCTTAACATTTTATTCGTAATTTGACACATACATTACATTTATTGTTTTTTACAAATATACATATGCAAGGCACACTTTCTTAAGGTGAAAGTCTCACAACAGATTTCCTGTTTGCCCCTGTCAAATACTTTAAGAGCAATAAAAATTGCACATGCTGCTGAACGTAATGATAACTCCTAATAAATACAATATGAACAGACTCAAAGATATCACATATTTCTTAACACAGAAGTGAAATACTCATTAACGATTCCATGTATGTGTTTGAAAAACTTAAAAGTAATTAAAACCCAAAATAATATTGCACCAACATTTAGCGTTTAATTTTTTGACTTTTGACGTTCTTGCAGAGTAGGTATTTCGTTTAAAATTTTGCAATTAAATGATGTTAATAAATATATAAGAAATTTTATTTGTTTGCCTCTTAACAAGGTACAGTAAACATCAAAAATGCGAAAAATTCGTTTACCATGGCGGATGTAAGGAAATCAAGATCTTAAAAAGAAATAAAAATATAAAAACAGCGTGAAAAATAATTTTATTTTAATTAAAGTTATTTTAGAATTGGATTTTGAAACTTAACACAAATTAATACTAAATATATATTGCGTAATCAAAGTAAAATTTAGGATTTTCCTGAAAACAAGCTACCAATCACAAGTGTCCCTCTCCCGTCCCCCCTCTGACGCTCTCAAGCAAAAACACCTCACGCAGCAAGCAAAAAGATAAGATGGGGGAAGGTGGAAGAGGCTCCCGCGTAGATGCGTACACATTTGCGGTTAAAAAATATTGTGAAAAGGCTGCCTTTTTATAAATTTTTGTGAAGGGGTTGCTTTTACGACGCGGAATTTTGTGAATGGGGCCGCTTTTGCGATGGGGAATTTTGTGAATGGGGCCGCTTTTGCCATGCGGAATTTTGTGAAGGGGCCGCAAAGCGGCCCCAATTTGGCGCTGGATCGACCCCTGCATGGATACTAATGCACATTATGCATCTGTTTTCCATACTCCCCATTAAACTATCGAGGAGTTCTTGGAGGATATTTTCCCACTACTCTCTCAAGGCGAATTTGTGTTCTTGTACTGTTCTGGGAGGGACAGTTCTTTGCGCAACACGCCTGCCAAGACCCTCTCAGGCATGTTCAACTGGATTTAAGTCGTTAAAGAATGCAGGTCACTACATACAGAGAATGTTTTCTCTTTGCAGTGTGTCTGATACTTTAATGCTCCTGTGTGGCCATGCATTGCCGTCCATAAAGAGAAAGTCTGGACCTACAGCCTCCCTAAAAAGATGAACATAATCCAGTATATCTTCTCTGCAATACCTTAGAGACGTAACGCTTCCATGTTCAAAAATGTTAAATGCTGTTCCGCCATTGTGCATGATGACTGCCCGCACCATCACGCCTTGTGCATAACGTCTTCCACACTCTCTCCACAGTAGTTGGTGACCAGAATCACTTGTTACACTGAAATGAAATTCGTCAGAGAACATCACTCTAGACCAATTTTGACGATCCCAACCAACATGTTCCTTACAGCAGCGCAATCTCTCTCAACAATGGCGTGGTTGAAGTAGGATGCAACGTACGGCTTCTGTGCATACAATCCAACATTTTTTATTTGCCATGAGATAGTTCTTGCAGAAACATGCGCACCGGTAGCGGTTGTAAAATTTGCAGCTATCCCTCCAAGGAGTGAATTTTCTGTTCCTTTTTGCCACAAGGGCTACATAGCGATCCTCTGAAGGTGTGGTGTTTCTACCACGACCCCGCGCACGCTTTTACAAAGCATTTCCACCTTCAGCGGCCTTCTTTAATTGGGAGATGACACTTTTTGTCACACCCATTTCAGCAGCTACAGTGGTGACACTTTGACCTGCTTCCAGTCGTCCAACTGCTCGTAAACGATTGTACGTTATCAAACGATGTCTTGCTGACATTTTACTTTTAAATACTTCAAGAACTAAACAGAATTTCAGAGAAAAAACTTTTTCAGCATCCAGCACTATTTTTGTTAAACACCAAACAGCATTAATTTTCGTACAAATCTTGAGTTTGTACGCACTGTTTCATACACAGATAACGAGCCTTGATCTACCATGCCATCTGATCTTGAATTTATTTCCAGCTGTCTGAGGCACAAATTTGCATAAATCACTTGTTCCTTAGCAATTGTCAAGCAGTGTAATGCAATTTTCATACATATCACAGATCAAAATGATTGATTCAATTCAGTTCATTTTTCAACCCTTTAGAACTTTTGTTTTTTTGCATGTATGGAGGTCAGATTCGGATTATGTGAGACATGTTTTTCCAAAGTCTGCTGAATTAAAAAATTTGATGAGTTATAAACAAAAATTTCAAAAGAAAAAAAATCAACACGGAAAAAGTAAACAAAAGAAAATCAGTAACTATTTTTTACAGCATTTGCTAAACTGAACTTCCATCAAAAATAGTTCTTTTTCTTGCCACAAACATTAAACTTTAGAGGCGTTTAAAACAGTCTATATCACCTGCGGTCCGCAAGCTACATTCGAGTGGCAAAAAATTTTTTGCCCAGCTTTCGGGAAGCTTACAAACTGGTAAATAAAAATATTTGATAATATGTTTCCTTGAAAACATTTTTAAAGAAAACCAAGCCCATAAAATCGTAAAGCCATCATTAAGCACTTAATTAAAAAAAAAATCACAGTTGTATGGGCGGAGAGCTAGCGCTAACTCAACCAGCTGAACTGAAATATTGCTGGATTTCCTTCCCCTATTTCTTTCAAAAATTTGCATTGTGGTCTGTGGGTAAAAAAGGTTAGAGACCCCTGGTCTCTCTCTCTCTCTCTCTCTATATATATATATATATATCATGAGTTAATACATACATTGAGATTTATAACAATAACAATTAATATTCTGAAAAAAAAAAGACATAGAGGGATAGTAGAGAAAATATGCGAAAATAATTTAGCTCACCAACTACATTTCCTGCGGGTGCTTCACTTAGTTCAATGAGCTCCTTACCCATTAAAAGATACAAGCTTTTAATTTCTCCAATCGTTATATGCTGATCAGGATGAAGATCATGAACAGTTATTTTATCGCTGATAGGTGTTTCCTATGTAAAAAAAGAAAACAATACAAGTCTTAATGAAACAATACAGTCATGATTAACTACAATGTTTTTTCATCTTAATAACTCAAGATTGAACCTGTAGCATACCTCGCCCCCCATTTTACCTCCAGAATCAGACCACTGGTTTTACTGTAATAAAAACAGCTTTCAAGTTTTCCCTTTTTAGAGCAATATTTTCCAAAAATAAAATAAGATTACCAATTTTAATGCTTTAGCTGGATCATGTTTTGGACCTAATACATAGAGTTGCTGTCCTTTTCTTATAGTGCCACTATAAACACGAGCAAAAGCAATAAAAGCTGTGTCTGATAATTCTTCAACGGCAGTATCGGATGAAGTTGCTACTGTAAAAAATAAACATAGTCACAATTATGTGCTCAAACAGAAAGACAAAATAACAGACAAGTTTGGAATCTTATGCAAGTGTTATTGTTCAGAGATTTCTTCTAACATACATTAAAAACAATTTTAAAGGAATTCAAAAACAATTTTAAAGGAATTTAAAAACAATTTTAAGTGCATTTTAAAATAGAAATAAGAAAGCAGTTTCTTACGAAAGAGAGAGAGCATCCTCAAAATTGTACTTAACAGATTTCACATCATTTTAAATGATCAAACATCATTTTAAATGATCAAACATCATTTTATATGAGAAATTCCTAAATGCATGGGGGAAAATTCTAAATGCATTAATTTTTAAGTAGTTGCGAATTGGTCTGTTCCCTGCCCGTTGGCATATATTTTGCTCTATCCAACGACCTCTTATATTGATAATGCGGCCAATCTGTGTAGCTGAACTTGAGAAACTCCCCAACCCTCACACAGAGTTCTGAGATTTTCTTTCGGTATTTCAAGGTTGCACAGCTCTCGGAAATGTATGTTGGTAATTTAGACCAATAGCGCGACAACCTAGTCAGGTCCCCAACAGTTACTTTCTTTCAGCATACGTTGTAAATATTGTTCTTCTTTATGTACTTTTATATAGTAAATCGTAGCTATTCAATTAGCTATAGCAAACACTAAACCAAATCGTTCAAAATTTGTTCTCATCTCATGGATCACTAAGGTGGGGAAAAGACCAAAACGTGAGCATTAACGTAATAAAATAAGATAAGACTACACCCAGGTTAAAAATTGTTGTAATCTTTACATATTTTTTGAAAGATATTACTGGTCTATGATAAGAAAATATTAAGTACAAGAAAGACAACTAAAAAAAAAAAAAAACTCATCCAGGGTAAATAAAAGTGAGCATAATTTCAGCATAAAATCATGTAAACAAAAACATACTTTCATCAACATCAGTCTTCTCTGTCATATCTGGCTGAGTATTTTCTAATTTTTCAGCAAGTTTTTGCCTTGCTTTTTCTCTTCTTAATGCAATTTCTTCAGCTGTTAGGGGTCTAGAAGTACAGAAGAAAAAGTAAATGAATCATAATAAGAATGTTGCAAAGTCATATAATAGCAGCAATTTATAAGCAAAGGAATTCTCAATCTTTTAATTTTGCAGAGTACAAAAATTACAAAGGAAAAAATAAACACATTTCCTCATATGTAATTTATTTTTGTCTGGCTCCAATCTAGAATGCAATTTTAAAAAGTTTATTAGAAAGTACAACACTAATTTAGTATCAAAGAGTTGAATCCAAAGTAAGAACATTTAAAAAGTATTGTGCTTTGACAGGGGCGGACTGGCCAGGTCGGGTAGTCGGTGTTCCCCAACTGGGCCAACTGTTTAGGGGGACCAGTTGAAATATTTGAATAAATTTTGAAAAATTACTTACGTTCTTGCATTTCAAATTCAAGTTCAAATTGTGCATAAAGTAAAACGAAACAAGTTCAACAGAACTGAGATTGATGATATACATCAGTGGTGCCCAATCTTTTTTAGTTTTACCTTGGGCCACACCTCATGTCAAGAGGAATATCATGGACCAGAACAAATATAAAATTGATTTATTTTTCTAAATATAATGAGAAAACAAGAAAAATTAAAGATAATAATAAACCAAAACTTGTTTTCTTTATTATTGCATGCCTATTTTATTGGTAAGAACTTTGGATCTGTTCTTTAGAAACCAATACATGACTACTTGACTCCCAGTTTTGCAAATATCTTTCATAAAATCCGATGACGATGAACAGTAGGTTTGAAATGTTTCAGAATATATTTTGCGCTTTGTAACATGGAACACAACAGAGGGCCACATAGATCAGCTTCGCGGGCCCCTTGTGGTTTGCAGGCCGTAAGATGGGCACCACTGCTATACATGACATTTCAGTCATAGACCAGCTATCTTTATGCATCCATTCCGTGGTGAAATAAAGTTAAGGCTTTTAAAAAGGAATTTAACTTTAAAAGGAAAACTTTTGACAGGAACCAAAAATTTGCTCTCTGCAGCCTCGAAAAATGTTGACTGCCCATTTAGAATTGGGGCAACAAATGTGACAGGACAATATCCTGGATTGCTGGCCCAATTGGAAAAAGACATCGGTAACATTCACTATGTTCTCAGTTGGTTGCGACAGATTCAACTAAATGCTGTAAATTGGCAAGATATTTCATTGGTCTATTGTAAATTATGGCTATGAATACTTTCATCTCAGAATCACACATGGGAAAGCAAGTCTGGACTACGATAAACTGAACGTGAAATAGGATATGAATTTGACTTAGAAGGGTGAGCTTCTGAATCATCACTTCCCCTATACTTTTTTTGAAACCTCAATGTCGAAAAATTTCCTAGGAAAGCCCCAGAACCCTTCCCCTTACATCACCAAGCATAGCTTAGAAGTACGTTTTTAGGCTGCCAATTTTGAAAAATGTTCTAAGGAGAGCACACATATTTAACTTAAGAGTACTTTAACGTACACACATTCCTAACATTTCACTATACAGAAAAAAACTGCATTTTTAAATCTTCAATGACAACAAAGCTCTAAGGACATCCTGATACTTCTACATCCTCAAAGATAGCCTAAATAAGGTTTAAAATTACAAAAAAGCACCCTGAACCCTTCAATAAGCTAAAAGATTTGAAATTGACTTAAATTTGAGAAAGATTTTATGATTAAAGTTTTGAGAAGCCTGAACCTTGCTCCTCTTATGTCTTCTATTGTTTCCAAAAGAAGCCTTAAGTCGTGTTTTTAGAACTTTAAATTCAAAAATGTCTCCTGACTCTACTTTTGGTAATGTAAAGGCTTTTTCATAAAGTCACCAACAATAGTCTACAACTAAAGGCTTTGATGCAAGAACCAGGTAAGTCCAAATTTTTCATTTTTTTATTTTTTAAATTCAAAGTTTGCGTGTGGACATTATAGATGTTCTGATTGGTACAACATGTGGGAAAGATAATAGAGTCCGATTTTGTTTGTAGGTCTTACCAAAAATGAGTGAGTCTGGACTTACCTGGTTCTTGCATCAAGGCCCTCAATTGTGTTTTTCAGCTTAAATATTGACAAATTTCCAGACAAAGTCTTCAAAACTTCACCATTCCATTAAAGTCACTAAAGATAGCTCAGAATTAGAAATTTCCATGGGAGAGCTCTGTAACTGATCGGGTATCGCTTTGACGTCATCAACAATGAAACTAGCGCCAAGCATGTTAATTTGATAATATTTTTTGTAAATGTTTGTCATGCAAGGAAATGCTTTATTTTGACAAGGCTGAACTGGATCTGATAACTAAACTGTTTCACTGGTAAGACTGTCATTTTAGGAGAATGAAGAAACAAAAAGGGGGTCAACATGAACGTTATCTACTGAAGTTTAGGGTTAATCCACTGGAGTTAGGGTTGAAATTTCAACTATCAAAATATCACCAAACAGGCAATTGCTTCGTTCAAATGTAGAAGCAATTTTCATCCGTCTTGCCTTGAGGGGCGATTTTCTAGCGATAGAAATAGCAGTTGAAATCAACGAAAATATTGGAATGTGAAAAAGATCAAAGCAACAAATTAATGGAAATGTACATTCCATCAAAACATGATGTTTCCCTTTTAAGAAAAAAAAAAGAGAAGAAACGACATCATGGATTTCAAAAATAAATAACAATGCATATCATACAGTTTAAAATTATTCCTATTTTAAAAATAATTCGTGTGGGTTTAAATGAAATATGAGGGTTATTCGTAAATTAAGGTCCGAACTGCCGTATCCAATTGAATGTCGCGCCTACATTGAAAGGAGCATGTGTACCGACTCCTGGCATGCCTTGTTCATCAAACGATGCCATTTGCATTGGTATTGATGCAGTATTCTTTGTACAGTGTCAGTTTAAAGTGTTTAAAACAATTGATCGGCCCGCCAAGTGTGGAATACGGCAGGTGATTCAGGTTTTGATGGCAAGGAACGTTTCAGCAGGAGGAATCCATCGACAAGCGAAGTTATGGTCCCAATGCAATGAGTGACAGCAAAGTGCGTAAATGGGTGAGAGCTTTCAAAGATGGAAGGAAAAAAAATCCATGATGAATTGCGACAAAGCGGACCATCAGTGATTACAGATAATTTGGTCATTGTTGTGGATGCGAAGATTCGTGAAGACCGGAGACTCACAATTTCAACTTTATCATCAGAATTTTCTAATGTGGGTAGAACAACTTTGCACAAAATTGTCTATGAATAGTTGAAACTTCACAAATTGTGCTCTCGTTGGGTTCCCAGGCTGCTTACCGAGGAACACAAAACGAAAAGAATGACTTGTGCTCTTGAATTTTTGAGCCGATATCATAGGGAAGGTAATCCATTCTTAGAGAGGATTATCACAGGGGATGAAACGAGGGTGTTGCACTTGATCCCAGAATCTAAACGTCAGTCAATGAAATGGCGTCACACGCCATTCAAGGCCAAGCAGACAATCTCAACACGCAAAGTTATGGCAACCGTCTTTTGGGACAGACATGAAGTCTTGTTAGTCAAGTTTATGCAACAAGGGACAACAATTAATGCAGCCGCTTACTGTGCTGCCCTGACGAAACTTAGACGCACAATACAGAATAAGCAACGTGGGCTTCTGTCATCTGGGGTTTTGTTACTGTATGACAATGCCAGACCCCATTCTGCTATTCACACTCAAAATCTGATCAGATCTTTTGGATAAGATCAGATCGACCACTCACCGTACAGTCTGAACTTAGCGCCGAGTGATTTTCGCTTGTTCCGCTCCCTAAAGGAGTTTCTCAGCGGCAAGCGTTTTGCCACAGATGACGAGGTGATAAAAGCAGTTCAAGACTGGTTATCTCATAGCCATCAGACTTCTATGACTTAGGTATACAAAAGTTTGTAGAACATTATGATAAATGTTTAAACAAATATGATGACTATGTAGTCACCACCAAAATAGAGAAACATGTAAGGAATTAAATAAAAATAGTTTTTGGAAAAAATCTGTTTGTTTATTTTTAATACGAAATCGGACCTTACTTTGTGAATAACGGTTGAATTTTTAAGAACATTAATACTCACTTTAACCTATTTTCAGGCAACATTTTCCTTTCCACAGGGAACATTTTGGAGACACAAACAATAACAGGAACATCACTGGACGAAAGGCATTGCAAAAAATCTAGTTCAAAAAACAAAAGAAATTATTTTTGAGCATTGATTATTTTTACAATAAGGAAAACTATTGAAAGGATAAAAATAACTATTAAATGCAGAATCAAAATTTAAAAAATGAGTAATAGTAGAAATAGTTTACTTTTCACATGAGAAGTGATAAACCTATAGAATTGTATGCAGTTGAAATGAAACCTAATTTAAGGGACACTCCCAAATAGCGGACATTTTTGTGACTCCCAGTCTCTCAATATTGGTCTTTTCATAAAATTCACTTTGAATACCAGAGTTATCTGAGCTAAAAATGTTTCTTTTCAAATGCTGTGATAAGCTAACCATGTACAGTGGTTTTACAAATCCTATTTCTCATCCTCACATTCGAATTTTCAACTGTGTTCTCTCATTTAATTTACTTCCTCACTCAAATCTGTTTTGAGAAGTTTTTCCCACAGCAAATGCTTGGTAAAAAGTAGCCCTGTGTAACTTTTTTAAAACTGTGTTGATTCAGTTTAGTCTGAAAGTGCATCTGGAAATGGCATCCGAAAGGATTGGCGTTAAAAGGGTTGATTGATGTTCTGGCAGATGATGAAAAAAAGCGCATAATGCTTTGCCTGAAATGAGACTGATGTGGTTCTAAGAAAGCTTCTCATAGCCAGTCTTCATCATTTCTTCTTCAAGTATACGTGTTTCAGTTATATTGCATTAGACTTTTTGATAACTTTGTTTTAAAAAAAATGTCTTCATGAAACGGTGCTGTGGAGAGGAAGAACTTATATTTTGTGGAACAAGCCAGGTTCTAAATTTTAATGGGAGCTTTTTTTGACACTAATCAAATGCATATTTTTACCCCCTTTTACACAAATAAAGATCATAACATTTTAACCACTTAGTAAAAAAGATCAAGGAACAGTATGAAAGAAAAATAAAGATGCTTGTGTGAAAATTTAAGGTGCTCAGTGGCGTATCTATGGGGTATTTAAGACGCTCTGAATAGTCTTGGTGAGAGAAGGGAAGACGCTGCCCCGGAAATTTTTTGAAGTTGTCACTTTAAAAACGCAGGTTCAGTCAATCTTTTGTAATATTTCTGGGAGGATTTTGCTCCTCTTTTAATTTGTAACATATATTGTATCTTATTTGCATAATATTTCAAAATATTTCTTTTTCCATTAAGAGGTAAAATGCTGCCCCCTTTCAAATAAGAGAGATTATCCGTGGCGGAAAACTGGCATTAACCCCTCCCATATACGCCACTGCAGTCTAGAAGTATTGAGCAATCCCATATATACAAAATTCTTTTTTGACAGGATGGGGGGGGGGGCATTACGGATTGTCTCTTTTTTTCTTCTAGCTCTATTGTTGCTAATCTTCTGTGAAAAGATCATTAAAGTAATCAACTTTAAACTAATATAATTTTTTCGAAATATTCTTGGCAAATAGCGGTTTTTCTTCCTGTTGCACACTTGGTGAGAGCTACGGTATCACTAAAAGGTACCACTTCAACCTAAAATGTTAAAAGCATTTTTACTGAAACCGCAAATGCTGGTATTTGAAACAAATAAAAATATCAGGTTGGAAATTGCAAATTTCATTATTTTAATATTTCAAAGCACTCAAATGGCTTTGGAAAAGAAAAATTCGGGGAGGGGTCTTTACAATATTTTTATCAATAACCAAAAAACAAAAAAGAAGATAGGAACAAAGCAAAGCAAGGGAAGGGAGGAAAGTCCCCGAAACTTATCCATTCTTTTTACGTTACCAAAGGTCGCCTAGAAGAGCGTTTTTGAAACTTTGATTTTGAAGGAACTCTATGGGAGAATTTCCAAGCGCCATCCTTCACACTATCTTCATCAGAAATGGCTTATCATTAATGATTGTCTAAAATTTCGTTTTTAGGACCTCAATTTGAAAAGTTTACCGAAGATCCTCGAACCACCCCTTAACTTCATATTATCAAAATATGTCAAAATGTTCTATTTTGGAGCTTCAATTTCGAAAAATTCATCGGGGGAGCGCACCTGAACTCCATGATAACATTATTGAAGATCATCTACAGCTGCATTTCAGGAATTGAAATTTCGGAAAATACCGAGGGAGGGTCCGCGAACGTTTCCGCCCACTAACATTATCAAAGATCCTCTGAAAATTAACTGCACTTTAAAAGCTAACATCGGAAATTTTCCGGGAGTGTCCACCTCTCCGAACATCATCAAAGATTGTTGGAAATTGCATTGTTAGAGCTACATTTCGAGCAATTTCTAGGGAAGAGCCCCTTAACCCCCCACTTCTTTACACAATCGGCAATAATAAAAGTTTCAATAATAATAACAAAGTTTCGAAAAATAGACGCGGGATGCATTCCTGAACTTTTCCCCCCTAACATTACCAAAGGTAGTCTAAAATGCATTTTTAAGACTACAATTTCGAAATTTCGAGAAATCCCGATCCCCCTATTCTGAGTGAATCTTATGCATGAAATTAGGTTCATATTTCCAATATTTAGATATAGTTTTGACTTCTTAACTCCATTTTAAACCAGAAAATAATCCCTCTCTTTACATTTAAGATGCTTTTTGGAAAAAACTCACATACCACCAATTTCATACATGCGACTAATTTTTTGACTTCGCCACGGCCCTGTATCCCTTTTCTGGTAGTTATCTAAACCCCTAGGTTCTCTGGTATAGTGGTACCCCCATTACTGAAGCTCTGTGCAAGCCTCTGATAACAAATGTGGTACACCTTCAAAAGAGTATTATAGGCTTTGCTACATCAATTTCACTGGCTAAAGTGCATCTAAAAATATCCTGAGGTTTTTTTAAGCTGATAAAAGTATAAACATATGACAAAGTTGTAAGCACAAGGTTAAAAATTATATTTTTCCTTCAAACAAAACTCAAGTTAAAATCCGACAGACAAAATTCAAGAAGAAAATTATGCTTAGAAAAAAAGGGGGGGGGGGACTACTATTGCACTCATTAAACGCTCAAAGTAAAAGAGATTATTTTTCCTCACTCAAGATTGTTTCTACCTCAGGATGTTAGATATAATTCTGATTGCTTGTCAGACTACCTGATATATTGGGCAAGACAAAATATTTTAGGAAAACTGAGACAAAATGAAACAATAACTTAACAAAAGCTATAAAATCAAGTTTAGCTCTTCATTTGGTACAAAACAATGGAATCATTGCATTAAAATGTTATTATATTTTTTTTTACAAAAATAAATGAAAAAAAAAGAATGCAGAAAGATTTCATGCATTTTTTCAAAAAAAAAAAAAAAAAAAAGAAAGAAAAAGAAAAGGGGAACATAACAGTTCATACTTGTTTTTAGTGCTTGCGTCTCAGGAGGTAAGGCGTTGAATTTAAGAGCACTAGAGCACATGAGATGCTCTACCTTTTCTTCATCCAATTGTACAGGACTGGGAACAAAATTGCATACCATTTCTGTAAAAATAATGTTTTCAGGTGTAAAAGTCAAATATAAACCATAAATAATGAACTACAGTTCGGAATTTTCCAGATTTTGGATTGTGACTAATAAAAAGGAGTCAAAACTCTCCTGTAAAACGGTATTTGTCCGTTTTTCCTGGTTTCATATATGTTCGCAATACATTTTATCCATTTTTTGTTCCATCTGAATGAAAGTATACATCATTATGATAAAACAGAAGTCAGAAATAATTTGCAGCACCATTGGTCTGCGGATGTTGCTTTTAAGTATTAAGCAACTGCGCCGATTGATACAACAAATAAATCATATTTTCCTAAAATAGTTCTGTCCTTTTGTTCAATAGGCTTTGTATTGCATACTTATGAGAAGGAGAAAAAGAATTATCGTTAACCAAAAGTGGATGTTAAAAGAGTGCTGCCAAATTACAGCAAAACACTTATTGAGGCATAACGCGAGGAATAGAAAAAAAAAAAAAACGCTCTAAGAAAGCTGAACTGACAGAACAGAGTTTTCAACAAGTAATTGCACAGCTTTAACAATTTTGAACTTTTAAAACTGAAAAAAAAAAAGGTTTTTTTTTTTTTGGTAAAAAACTTCTTGATTTTTGTTTCTAAATATTAAGGGAAAAAGTTTGGGGTTTCGGAATTCCAAAATTGGGGTCTCATATTGTATAAGACATTTATAATTTAATAAGGTTTAAAAAATAAGGTTTTCAGAAGTATTTGATACTGCAAAACTTCTTCTAGTCTAAGAGTTACCGATTTTATTTTAGATAGTCAATTACATTCCCTATTTTTAATATGCAACTATTTAACTTAATTAAAAAACAATAATAATGAGACGTAGATGAAACAAAATGATCTTCATATATCTCTGCGTGGATAGGAGAAAAAGATTATGTATTTGCATGCTTTCATTATTTGAGCAATTGTATTATTCAGTATTTGCCTCATTCAGTCACAGCAAGAACAACTATTTTCTTTAAGCATGCTATTGATAATATAATTCCCAGCAAAAAATTAATTAAAACAAAGAGAAATAGAAAGAGAGAGAAATAAGAAAAGTAAGAAAATATTTTTATCCATAACAGCTCTGTTATTTCCACATATCTTGGTTTGGTCATTAAATTCATACTTTATAATTTATATATATATATATATTTTTTTAATGCAATAAAGGAAAAGAAAAGGAGAAAAACATTCAGTATTTGAAAATAAAAGCCATAAGACGTCATTTCTGATGCAAAACTCTATTCAGCACAAAATAAAAAGCATACTTAGATGATTGTTTCACAACTACTAAGTGATCACTTTAAACGAAACTCTGACGCTTAATTAATATAAGTCAGTGATACTGAAACCTGCAGCCAGTTGAGTTTTTATGAGTGGTCAGGTAAAGGTAGCCAAAGATGTTACAAACTGTTATGCAAACTTATTTTGTGTAGATTCATTCTAAAAAGACATTTTTTTGAAGGCAGTAGCAGATTATTTTTTCAATTTCATTTTCAAAAAGGACCGTAAGTTAGACCAGGGTTTCTTAATTTGTTTGATAAGTGGAACCCTTTTGAATGTCCGCTTTCTTCATGGAACCCCTGATGTATTACACTTAATAGTAGAGTTTACATGCAACATTGCATGCAATGTTTTTTTTTTTTTTTTTTTTCAATAAAAGCGCTTTTTTTGCTTTAAAAAAATATTTTTCGACTTAAAACACGAATTTAAAAAATTAACTCGAAATTCTCTGAATACTATCTACAACTCATTTCAAAGAAAAGTTTAAAGTTTTCATTTAAGAATCAAGTAGTTTTTATTTTTACTATGACAGATATATCCTTAAAATCAGGCTTTCTGGCAAAAGTGGCATACTCAGATCAGCACTATGTCTGTGGTGATATTTAGTTTTTGTTGACAGATCAGTTGAAAATATAAATTTAGTTGAAGTAGTAAAAATGCCAACAAGAAATTTCGTGACAATTGAGGACACTTATCTTCAAAATTGCACCAGAATTTCACGGGATGGTATTATTTTAAATTTCTGGAGCAAGGAAGGATCATTTAACATTTCATTAAAAGAGTCGTTTTATAAAGCTGACATAATTGAAGGACATATTTTATCTATAAATGACTTTTTAATAAACGATTGACATTTTTTAGAGGAAAATACTCATTAGGCACTTAACTCAAACCTAATTTTTAAGTAAATAATTCGTCGAACCCTTGAGCGATCACCATGGAACCCTAGGGTTCCGCGGAACACAATTTAGGAAATGCTGAGTTAGACCAAGATATTATCAAAGGAAAGGACATTTCATTTTAGGGAGTCAGTACTCTGTACATGCATACTGTTGAATTGATTAACTTTATGAACCTTTTTCTCAAAAAATTTTAAGTCTACTAAAGTGAAATTTTGAGGCATATCTATTTGCATCACAATTTATCAAATTTTATCCCATTGTCACTTATTTAATGAAAAAAAAGACCATTTTTGACCATGAAAACAGTTAGTTGTTTAGGAAAAAATAAGTACTTCAGTATAATAATGAACACATAAACAAAATGTGCTGGAAATTTCAAAGTAGTATGTAAACTAGTGTTCTAAAAAAAGGAACATTAGTTTTTAAAATTGACACTTTGAGAAAATTGCATTTGGAATTAAAATTGTATGCACATTTTAGTACATTTCTGCCTCATTAGTATTTAAATTGAGTTACTGTAAAGCTACATAAAAACATTATTTGGTGTCGTTTTAAAGCTCACCATATTTTGAATAGATAAAACCTGAAAAAATTATATTTTTGAAGGTTACCCAAGTAGCATCAACTCATCGGATTTTGCTCGGCCGATCATCGACTCCTCCTAAACTCATTGCGTAACACACTCTGATATCGTTGCGATCAGAATCGGAGAACCGGTTTTCAATGAGCTTTTTTTATCGGAAAACTATATCCTTACGATCAAATTTTCCTATTAGAATTTGCCAGTCTAAATTTCGTCGGAAAAAGAGATCGTTCCGATTAAATTTTCCGAGCTATATTTCATCGAAAAACAAAATCGTATCGATCAAATTTTCCGATGAAATTTGCCAAGCTACATTTCATTGGAAAAAGAGATCGTAACGATCAAATTTTCCGAATGAAATTTTATCGAAAAATGAAATTGTAACGATCAAATTTTCCAATGAAAATTTGCCGGTCTAAATTTCATAGGAAAAAAATATCATAATGATCAAATTTTCCAATGAAAACTTTCCAAGCTATATTTTATCTGAAAAAGAGATCGTAACGATCAAATTTTTCGATCGAAATTTGCCGAGTTTCATTTCATTGGAAAAAAAGTAGGTTGTTTAAATTTTCTGATAAAAATTTTCCCAATCTAAAATTTTTTGGAAATCTTCAACTGTTAAAATAGGATAAGTTTTATTATTAGAATTCTGACGATTGATCAAATGTAAGGCTATACGAATCAACATTCAGGGTTGATAATCGGAGGAAAAATGACTGAAACTTTGACTTAGAATCCGACTCCTGGATTTTGGAATGGTTTACTCCGATTTGCTGCAAAATCAATTCAACTTCAACTCCACTATTCCAAACCCGATTACCTCACAGGAATTGAGAAGAAAATGAGACTCTGACTCTTGAATGACTTTTCTCTATCTCCAAAACAATTCCACTCTCCTCATTTGCCTCCCAAAATTACCGACTCCGACTCGGTTTACGGGCAAAATGATCGACTCCGACTCCTCATTAGCTGGCGCCACAATCATATTCACTGAATAAAATTTTCACTTTCCATTCAGAAATCTCTCATGGCCTTGGCCCCGATAGATGGCACCACAAATGATTTTCCATTTAACACATTATTTTCCTCCTTGGTAAGAAAATTACTTGTCTAGTGGTTAGCATACGAAGCTCGTACTCTAGAGGCTCAGGGTTCGATTCCCGGTCCTTCGAAAAGCAATTTGTGTTAAACCCATGAATCACGTTCATTAAAAGTAATAAATTAGAAATTAAATAGATAAAAAATTAAATAAACAAGCTATTAAAAAAATAAGAAATAATTGTCCCAAATGATGAATTTCAGAATGATGGATCCGAAAATACCCCTCCTGAAATTTTTTAAGATGGTGGAAGGGTCATGTGATAGTCCAAGATGGCGGACCTCCTTCCACTGTTGAGTTGTTTTGATCCTGCTTGTCCCTATATTGCGGCTGTTACTACTTCTCATCGTATTTTCATCCTAAATTCATCACCTCGGAACAGCACTGCTCGTATATTGCTCCAAATCTCATTGGTATAGGGAGCAAAATTCATCGAATCTCGATGATCAGATTCTACTATTGCCGATGAGACATATTGGAGCGATTTCCGATGAAAACTCATCGGAATCCGATCATCGGCCGATCAAAGCTTGATCGGATTTCGATGAATGGCCGATGAGTTGATGCTACTCGGGTAGGGTAGCAACTCCCCTTTACGGCACAGGTGAGATGATTGTCAGTTGTTTGTGGCCTAAGTGAATAAAAGGTTGAGTACCACAGTTTTACGTAAAATGAACAAAACTTTTCATATAAAAATCGACAGAAAGTAAACCTAAGACAGCAGATGACAGAGGCAGCCATTGTCCAAATATGGATTGTAAATACACTTTAGGATCTTTATGGTTTGCATCTCTTGTTGGTATTGCTAAATTTAAGGACTTCACTATTTTGTCACTTGCAATTTTATCCCTAAAAAATAAAAAAAAATTTCAACCAGCTTAAAAGGCATGTAAAATTCATGACAACAATTCAAAACGATTTTTTATTACAGATGATAAACTATCATTAAACAAATATATACCAGGTGCATAATGTGTGTCCATAAAACAGTTTTCATTAAAAAAAAAAAAGCAATTTCTTCATTTTTATTTAAATCAATTCAACACAATGAATAACCTGATTTACCTTTGAATTAAAACTGCTTCATATACAGACCAAATATTTTCAAGAATAAGTTGCACAAATAAGGGTTTTTTAGCTTTTGCCTGCAAAACAAATGTCTTTATTATTGTTTTTATTTAAACTAATATTACATAAAATCTGCATTTAACTAACATTTTAGGTAAAATACAGACTTGAAAACATCAATTAAACTATGCATGGATTTCAGTGACCGCATATCAGACCCGTTATTTAAATAGGATCCAAAGGGACAATTGCCCCCTCCCTGGATTTTAGAAGTTCATTTAAATATAAGTCTGGGAGTTTTCTGTTGTTTTTGTTATAACTTGCACGGAGATTATGCCCATTGCCCCCACCCCCCCCAGAAAAAATTCAAAAAGACAGCCCCCCCCCCCCATGTCTAAAACACTATAAAAGACACCTAAACGAAAAATCAACGATTATTTAATAGTAGTAGTGTATACTACAGAAATATAAAGTGTTAGGCTAGACAAATTTCAAAATCAGCAGTAAAGTTTTCATTTGTAATTAATAAGAAGTCTACCTGAGCTCCTCTTATGATCTGCTTAGCTTTTGCATTCAGATAGAAGTCACCCCAAAGTGTCTTTTTAAGCAATTCTTCTTTGGCTCCCAGTTTTAAAGCATACATTTTAGCAAAATGATGAACTCTAAGAATGAAATTTTCAATAAGTAAATTGAATTCATACACAGAAGAAAAAAAAGACATAAATTATAACTAAACATGATACATACAAGGCGCGGCACATCAGAGACCTGTATTTGGAGAGTGTGCCATGTGAATTAGTTACATTGTGGATATGGTGATGGAAGATATGGTGATGGTATCAATTGATAGCAGTATATGAGACATTTGCAGTAGTAGTATAGCATGGGGAGCATCTTCACCCGTTTTTGAGGAGTTCATTAGCAAAGACGGATTTTTGTTTAAAACTTACAAAGAGATCTTATGGTCTGGGAAATTCAGATCGAGATGGAATTCAGCAGATTAGTAGTCAGATTAGTAGTATTAGAGAGTGTCCACACAGCAAAGTAATAAAGCGCACTAGCCAGAACATTCCGAGAAAACAGCCTCTAAAGTTTTGAGTGCAGCTTATGCACTAGTAGAGATTTTTGCCAGCAGCAGTTCGGTGGCTATGTGGTCAGCATACTGAATTCCCGCGCAATCCATCCCCGGTTCGATACCTCTTGAAGAAATCATTTTTTCACCAAAATGTACCTCACTTGTTCAACCTTGCGACGTCTATTTTTATAGACACGTAAAGAATCTAATAAAGCATATGCAAAATTGTGCGTATTTCATTGAAGATAATAGAAAAATAAATACATGGAAAGCCTGCATAAAAATAATCAATAGTTCATCATCAACTGTCAGCATCAATTTTTGATAAAATTATTCGGTATGCCTGGTATACTTCCAGACAAAAGAGATATTTTCATGAATATTAATGAAGTATGTTTTCCTAAAAATCTTTTACAGAAAGGTTGCTCCTGTAAACAATCTTCCTTTATACATTGTGCAAGACATCAAAACAGTTTTTGTTTTCCATGTTTTTATGATAATTATTATTCTGGTGTATGTATATAAAGATATAATTGATAAATAAAAACTATATTGTTAAATTTTATACAGAAATTAACAAGTCCTACCCCAATTTTGTTGCAGTGGTGATCCAAGTTATAATTTATAATTGATTGAATTTATCTCTATTTTCTACATCAAAAATACATTACTTATTAAAAAATAAAATGTTTTCTTCAATTCAAATTTCAATTAGCTGCAACAAACGCTGCATGTAAAATTTTAGAGGCTGTTTTCTAAGAATATTCTGACTAGTGCACTTTATTACTTTACTGTGTGGATACTCTCGGGGGTTACTACTTATCTTTCATCCCTATTTGAATTTCCGAGACTGTAAGCTCTCCTTGTTAGTAGGAATTTTGCTTTTGGTTCAAATATGGCCAACAAAGTCCTGTTCCAGATTTAAAAAAAAATCGTGTTTGGGTATCAAACTTCAGAGTGCTGAAAACAGAAACGCCTGTCTGACCTCAGATCCTTACAAAGATGAAAAATGAGGCAAACATGAAAGCGTCCTGCATTGTCATCATTGCATATCAACAAAAAATATTTCAAAGTAAAAACCATGGCTGCAGAACCATGAGTCAATCTTGTTTTATGGTAAAAGAGTTAGATTCGGGAGTTGAAGCTTTTAAATTCAAAGACTGGGAGTCGGATTTGGGCACTTTCCCTTAAAGTCTGAAACTCTGCCAAAGTTTGCAGAGTTGGAGTCGAACTTATTTGGGATAAAGGAGTCGGAGTCAGTCATTTCCCTCCGTGTCTAAATTTTTACGAAAGCTATGGAGTCAGAGTCAGAGCCATAGTCCGACTAATTTTCATGTGCAAGAGTCGAATTCGGAGTTGACTGTCCTAAAATTCTAGGAGTTGGAGTTGGGAGTTGGTCATCAAGAGCTATCTCCAACAAAATTTGTTGGAAGTAAATCTGCTTTTAAGTACAGGATCTATATTGTCTACTAGTTCCGCATAGGCGCTAATGTTAATGGATTTGAACTGTTCAAAATTAGACGAAGAATTGTTCAAATCAATTTTGAAGTTGCAAGTAACACTTTTTTGAACGCAAAAGAACCGAGTTTGTGGATGAAAGACAGCTTTTGTCAGACGCCTTTTTATTCAAGAGCTCACTACTTTTGCTTTGAAAATGCCTCATCATCTGGAAGAAAGGACCCTG
This sequence comes from Uloborus diversus, assembly GCF_026930045.1. Classification (NCBI taxonomy): domain Eukaryota; kingdom Metazoa; phylum Arthropoda; class Arachnida; order Araneae; family Uloboridae; genus Uloborus; species Uloborus diversus. Next base: position 36,119,917 of record NC_072736.1, read on the forward strand.
AATATTTTTAGAATGTACTATACATGAAGAAAAGAAATACCCGAATTTAATGGCAAGAAAAAGTGGCACCATTTATTATTTATCAGCACATGACTTCTCTAATGTATTTTTAATAAATGAATAAGAAAACTTGTATTCTGTCATTTGAAATAAATCTCAATTTATTTTAATAATATATTAGTCTTTCATCATATTTTGTATTCACTTAACATTGAATTACATTGAATAAAAAACATTATTGAATAATTATATTTTACCTGAATATTAATTTCAAGTGACATTTGAGGCAGTGAGAAGCGAAGGACATTTAAAGTGGACATTTTTAAGTTTTGAGTAAAACAAGCTTCAAGATAACTTCCTAGGTCCATTGAAATTTTTTTCTAAATCATGCTGTACAGCAGCACCTACCAGAGTTCATAGTACTCATAGTACTATCTCTTAGCCCAAGACAGAGGAGAGGTTCACCTACCATTTGTACTGGCTATCTCCAAATCTTTAATTTTGCAACCTACATCCCTTTGCTTTTCACTACCTCATTTGTGAAATAAGAAGTTGTGGTGTTAAAACTCTACGAAAAATTTCATAAAATTTATTTAAATGTTACATTAAAAATATTATGTTAAAGATAGTGAATAAATTAAATGATCAATTGACTCACCCAAAGCCCCAACCATCCAAAGCACTCGCAAAAATAACATTCCCTTGCTCAGGTGAAAAATAAACAGAAGAATCATCTGAATCATCTAAGCCACTACTCCAATCAAAAATCTAAAATTAAAATTTTACTTGCCATGAAAAGGGAAGCTTTTTATGTGTCCTTCAATATTAAAAGATACCTAATACAGTAGAACCTTGATCCACTGCTCAAGGGGAACATGGAAGAACACAATAAATGCAGGAAAACAATAAATACATGTAAAAGTTAAAACTCAGAAGAAACAAAGTTTAAAGCTTTAAACATACAATGCGCACAAAATATAGTTACAATTTTTATAAAATAACTAGTGGTACCCGCATGGCTTGCCTGTAACAGGAAAATTAAAAGGTCTTTTGGTTTGCCTGTATATTTATAAATAATGTATGGTGAATTTTCTCGCCAATTGGCTTGTACCCATGTTACAGTTCCATGTTATGATAATTTCGTATCTCGCCAATTGGCTTGTGCCCATGTTACGGTTCCACGTTATGATAATTTCATAATTTACTCATCCATCATATGATAATTTTGTTCTTTAAATTGGAATAAAAAAGAAACCACATCAAATTTTTGAAAAGTCGCTTTGAGGTGCACACCCTTATGCTACAAACTAACTTTGTGCCAAATTTCATGAAAATCGGTCGAACGGTCTAGGCACTATGTGCGTCACAGGGATCCAGACATCCTACAGACATCCAGACATCCTCCGGATATCCAGACATCAAGACAGAGAGACTTTCAGCTTTATTATTAGTAAAGAAAAGATATGGCAAATCGTGTTATGAAATGGAGTGCTTATAGTATAAAGAACATTGTACAGCAAACTATACTGAAAAAGTAAATGATAGCAATGCCAATTGGTTGAAGTTTTAGTTCTTTTATCATAAAATGTAATTGTGAAATATGATTTAAAAAAAAAAAAAATACTGGCAACATAGATGCCAGGACTTTTTACATCAAATTTTCATTAACTGTTTTAGTATTTTAATAAAAAAGATATTTATTACTGAACTAAATTGAAATACAATTCGTGCAGGACAATAGAAATGAAAAATATATATATATAGAAAAATGTAAGAAAATGATGGGTTGGAGAACAATAGATCGGGATATTACTGTAAACAAATTTGCCTAAACAAAGAAGCATTTTGCACAGCTGTCCCTGTAAACAAATTTGCCTAAATAAAGAAGCATTTTGCACAGCTGTCCCTATTGTGGCCGAAGTTTCATGTTGTTTTTCTCGATAGTTGAAGAGACATTGCTGGTATGGTGATTGGTTTTCTTTCATTTCATAATTTTGTGCTCATTTACATTTCTATCCACTTACAATGGATTGATTTTAATTTCTATCTTGTGCAGCAGATGTATGCCACAAAACAGGAAAATATGCTTTTTTCTCAACACATATTAATAGGTTGTAGTGTTTAATAGTGTTCTTTCAATACAATTTGGAACCCCCAAAATAGATGGATGTTTAGAAAAAATGTTCTATTTTCTCTAAGGGGGGAGGCTGATATGAAAAGAATAGGAAACCTTGCCTGCACAAAATAGATAATCTAAATAACAAAAAAAGTAATATACATGTATGAAAAACTTTATTTTAGAGTGTGTAGCATGTAAGATCCCGTACAAAACATATGCATAGTTATAAATGCATAGTTATCCAATTTTCATTTGAGTTCAACTACACATTTTTACAGTACCTTATTATACATACAGTCAACTCCCGCTACAACGCAACTCGACTTACGCGAAATGGCTATAACGCGAATTTTCCCTGGGTAACAAATTTTTGAGCTAATGCGAATTTTTCACCCACAACAGGAGTTATTTGGAAGGAAGTATTAGCTTCGTTATTGGCTACTAAATACTGATTTCGTGAGTGTTATTACATCCTTTAAGCATCACTCATAGCCAAAGTTCCCACACCAAACTAGTCTAATGCATCAAATAACCACTCAGCATCTTCCTTTTTTTTTCATTCTAAATACAGTGGCTCCCAAAAGTGTTCGTACACCTACGACTTTCAGCGAAATTGGCCCCTATCCATTGGTTAGAACTAATATTTTGGAACAGGTATTTAATTATAAGATCTATGATCAATTTTTAACAAAACTACATGAAAAGTTTTTTAAAAATATTAAAACTTAATTTTTTAAAAATAAAAAGCCAAAAAGTGCCGGAAATTTTATTTCACAAAAGTCTTTGTACACTTTAAAAAATATCTATATATTATTGAATAATGTAAATTTTTATTAAGTTATTATTTAGTAGAATATCATGCAGTATCAACAACACTTTTTAAACGCCTGGAAATAAATTTCATTCTTTTTTCTTTCTTTTTTGCGTAATTTCTGGGTAAATGTTCAACAATACTTTGAGTCTTACTGTTTCTAGCTCTATTTTCGTTCCAAAGCCATATTTTCGAAATCTAGCCACCAAATATCTCTAAATATGTTGCTTTAAGTTCAAATCTGGAGATTGAGGGGGTATTTTCTAAACTTTAGAACAATTTTCCAGGTACTAGACGCAAACGTTAGATACCGTGTGCAGGGCCTTCGCTAGCTAAAATATCTGGGGGGAGGGGGTGACAATTGGCGGCCCCCGTCGATCATTTAAAGGGGTCTGTGCACCCTTTCCCCCAGGTATTGCAAAATTAATGTTTTTACATATAAGTGGGTGTGGTTTTCGTTTTCCGATAAAATTTGCATTGAGTATACTCTCTTTGTCACCAACTCCTGGAAAAATTTAAACTGATGGGCTGGGCGGCCCCAAACAGCTCTACTGTTTTCTAGTATATGCTAAAAAATTTCACCTGAAATGAAGAACCGTTTGTACAAATATCATATAAATGCAAGAAGTTGAAAAATTAGTATCTGTTTGTTAGTCTTCCTTTTTTGGCATTTTGTCCAGAGTATATCCTAGACTAATCAACATTGACTATCATGAGGCAGCTTTTTTTTTTTTTTTGCGGTGATCTTTCATTGAGAGGAGTATCAGGAGAAGGTTTCAAGGACGACCATAAATGTGATATAGAATATTCAGTTTGAGGGGGTCCGGGGGTTGTGACACCCCCCACACCCCCCCTTGCCGACGGCCCTGACCGTGCTTCTTATCGTTGTCTTGATAAAAAACAAAGTTGTTTCCAATAACCAAATTTTTGGCTAAGAGTTCAAAATTGGGTTTTAAAATATTTAAAGGAACGGCATGATTCCTTATTTTATCAAAAAATTCCAAACTACCAAGTCCTGATGCTGATATGCACCCTTACACTATAACACCTCCACCGTCCTAATTAAATGATCCAACTAAGTTCTTAAGATTAAGTTCCAAATTTTTTTTCTTCTACTTACAATTACACAACAATTTAACCAAAAATGTTGAATTCGTTTTTATCTGTAAGTAAGACGTAGTTGTAAAACGTTTTGAGCTTATTTATCATTGATTTTGCGACGAAAAGCGTGAGCTTTCTGTTTTTCGCACGACTAAGAATATTTCAGCGGGAAGAGGTCCCATTTAATCCAGCTAATCAGAGAACTTGGTGAACAATTTTAGGTGAAAATTAAATGTAAAATGTTTCATTTAACTCTGCAGAAACATTTACAGCACTCAAATGTGTATTTTTCATATTTTTTTAAACTTTAAATCTTCGATCACGCTTTGTTAACTTTGTCAGTTGACCTTTTCTTACCTTGTTTTCGGTTCGATTCTTTTCTTTAAAGCATTTTATCTAGCACTTTACTATGGAATGGTATAAATTATCTAGTTTTGAGAGATTTTAAACCAATTTACCGCTACTGTGAGGAAAAAAAATCAAATTTTGAATGGTGTTTGTTGTTTTTTACGAATAGCAGTTATTTTAAAGTAATAAGCACAATATTAAGGAATAAATAAACAAAACATTAAAGCCAAATGACTTTTAAGGGTCAACACAATGCAAAAATATTAAATAAACGGCATATGATATTTAATCATGAATTTATTTGAAAATATTTGAGTGTACGATGACTTTTGTGGCATGTTATTTCTCTGTCCCTTCGTTTTTCGGCCCATTTCAAAAAGAAGATCCGTCAATATTTTAAAAAAACTACTGGGTTGTATTTAGAACGACATAGGAATGATGTGAAAAAATATTGGACTTCATATTTGAATTCAGTTTCGCGTTATTTTGGTTTTACTAAAAAGATTCAAAGTGTACGAACACTTTTGGGAGCTACTGTATAAAAGTTGATGAAATATAATGGCACCTTAATGTCATCTTCATGCAAAATTTGTGAAGATGGGAAGAAAATAAGTTTCTGATAAAAAAATTTTAAAAAATGGTAAGATTCTTGATATGCTTTAACAACTACGAAACGTCAACGGTAACTCGACAATAAGTATGAGTGAATCTTCGTACAATTAAAAGTCAAAACAAAAAGATATCCGTAAAAATTCAGAACTTAGTTTCAATATTGAAGCTTGTAGAGCGGTCTAGCAAAGTAAATATTATGAAAATGGAAGTTGCTCTTGCATTGTGGATTAATAAAGAGATCAGAAAGAGATGTTGCCACAAATTGAAACATTTTAAAAGAAAAGGAGAAGCAACTGCATTTAAAAATGTATTAGATAAGAATAACGATCTGATCATGGAGCATAAATCTTCACTGTCTTCATTTTTAACTCTTAAATATTGTTACTCTATCTACTGTACTGTACAGTACTATTATAGTGCATCATTTTAATTTTACTACATGCTGTATGTACTGTGTTGTTTTATTTTATGTCTTTCATTCCCATTGGTCATTCATTTTGTGCATCTTAAAGTATTTCACGTTGAATAACAGTTTTTATTTTTTAAATATAGTAAAAGTTTGTTCTTTAATGCAAGAAACTGTAGTGTATAGTTAAGGAATGCTTTAAAGCAGTTTGAGGGGTGTTTATAAGTGTCTAAAAGTATTTGGTATGCTTTAAAAAAATTGTATGCATATATTTTTCCATAAAGTCAAATTTGGACTTACGTGAGGAGTCTTGGAATGTATCCCTCGAGTAAGTTGGAACTCGACTGTATTGTGTATTTTTAACAGTAGAATGTACATAAAATCTCCACAGTAAAATTTTTGCAAAGAGATATAACAGTAAATTGAAGCTAACTCACAATATATACTTACTTGATCTTTTTCTTTGGCTTCACAATTGTCCGACTGTTTCTATAATAAGAAGGGAAAAATAAGTTCAAAATTTTCATTTTAAAAGTTTATTAAAGGTAAAAAGCGCAACATCTTCTGCAGACTTAATTCGATTTAAAAAAAAGATCAAAATATAATTTTCAAAGTTTAAATTTATGTAGCAATAATTATCATAATCAGTAACATGGCATTGTTTGAAAATATACAGCTATTTCAATCCAAGATAAGATCCGTTTCTACTTTGACAGATTGATTAACATCAAATCTTTTTTTAAAAGGAAAGAAAGCATAAAGAGCAGAAAAAAAAGCAGAGAAATGTATTCAATCAATTAATTAAAATTTTTTTAGACATCAGTGCAGGATTGGAAGGTATTAATAATATTGATAAATAAAGGAGCAAATGAAGTTTAAAAATAGAACTAGTTTTCATCATCACATTTACTACAAATATATCTAAAGATTACTGTTTTATTTTTAATCAAAATAAATGATATTTATGAAATAAATTTTAAAAAACTTACATTTTCGGACTTTTTAAGTACATCTGATGCAAACAATTCCCCCACAACTGCATTAACCTGCAGATATTGAAAAATACAATTAATATATCAACATGAATTAAATCAATCAGAATTTCTAATTCTCATTCCCCCCCCCCCCTGTTTTTTAAGAATTGCTTTGATATGTTAAAAATTCAGAACAGAGTATGGTGTAGAAATAATAGAGCATAGTGTAATAAATAGCACATAAAAAGATGAACGAAAAAGGCATTGGAAGATGTGCGCTGCCATTACTCTAAGTAGCTCATTTGATTATTTGAGACGGACGGAACGGTGAATTGAGGGAAAAAAATAATTAGATAAAAACACACAACTTTATACAAACTCTATTTGATGAAAAAAAAGATGTAATTTTGGAACATTCATTTGCAAGTAAAAAACAAGGCATACATAACACCCTGAAGTCCCCCGCACCTACAGTTTCCACGGTTCCACAAGGCACACAACTACATGTTATACAAGCTCTTAATACAAATGTACATAAGTCATTCCATAGTGACGAACATAACATTCAGAGATTCTGTTTTGTTACATAACATGAGTTTTAAGTGTCTAATAATCATTTACTTGTGGTTTTGTGGAAAATTAAAACTTTTGTGCAATATTCGTGAAATAAAACACAGTAGAAATCACATAAATTGGTTTTTGAAACTAAACTACTATAGTGTGATGAATGTAACATTTTTGCAACCTTGAATTTGCGACATGAAAATCAGCTCTTATTTTCTCTAAAGTTTAGGTAGAAATAATTGTAAAAACAATGCAATGAGTTATTTTCATTCCTTAACTTCATTTTTCACGCAAAGTAATGCTCATTTTTTCTTATAATGTGACAGAAATGAATATTTCTTGAAAATATGATGTGTGACAAACGTAACAGTGAACAACATAACTCTGAAGTTACATTCATCACGGTTGCTAAAGTCCATTTCAGAAATAGACTTGTTTATATTCAGTAAATTACTGCCCATTAGCCAGGGCTAAAGCAGAAATACGTGAAATACACCGCCAGCTCAATCATTTCCAGCCGAGGACTGCAGTTTCGTGCTTATTAGCACTCATCAGCCCGGCATAGGAAAGTGACTGAGCTGGAGATGGAAAACCTCTTAAGGAAGCCCAGTCACTTTCTTATGCCGGGCTGATGAGTGCTAATAAGCATGCAACTGCAGTCCTCGGCTAGAAATGACTGAGCTGGCGGTGTATTTCACGTATTTCTGCTTTAGCCCTGGCTAATGGGCGGTAATTTACTGAATATACCTTGCCTCGCGTTCAATCTTCGAGTAGAACCGGATCATTGCTTCGCTCACTCGTCTGGTCTGCTAATTCTATATTAGCTACCAGTTTGTTTCGCACTCTTGGCTTCCTTAAGAGGTTTTCCATCTCCAGCTCAGTCACTTTCCTATGCCGGGCTGATGAGTGCTAATAAGCACGAAATTGCAGTCCTCGGCTGGAAATGACTGAGCTGGCGGTGTATTTCACATAGACTTATTTAGTTTTTTAGACTGTTACGTGTCTAAATATTAATTGATAAATAAACACTGATACTTTGTATTAAAATTAACACTTCTATCAACAAATTTTCACCATAGATGAAATAAATGCCTTTTTATTGGCTTTGTGCAAACTTTATTTTTTCTTCTCTGTTTTGAAGAGAAACTTTTTATGCAAGAGCTTCGAATTTCTGATCTCCAACCTTTTTGTGTGATGGAAGTGATGTAGTTGTTTTTTAATTGCAGCCAAAAATAATGCAAAGTGATAGTATGTATAAATTTAGGTTTATTAATAAAATTAACAATTTAATTTCAAGGCTAAACTTAAGTAAACATATATTTGTGAATTTTGGTCACTTTGAATGTTTCAAACAAAGCAGGTTTTTGAGGATTTCTTTGATTCAGTAAAGTCATCAGTTTAAGAGCATAATTCACATTGCCTCGAATTTAGTGTGTTAACTTTTATTATCAAAATTAACTTTACTATTACTATTATTTTTTACGTATAATTCACATTGCTAAGGTTTTGCCATGAATTTAGTGTGTTAACTTTTATTATCAAAATTAACTTTATTATTACAATTATTTTTTACAGTTTTTGGCCACAGTTAAAAGGCGGATTTCAACTAATTTTTAGTTTTCTTAGTGCTTATAATCTATTTTCTTCATCAAAATATACAATCATCTTGTAAGTATGCCTAAGTCAGACTCAGAAAGAACAAGAGCTTGGCGTGAGAGAAAACGTACTGGTGAAACGAGAGTTTAGAATGTAAAAAAGAAGAAAAGAAAAAAGTTTTACTTCTATCAAAAGTCTTTACAACACATTTTTTTTAAAAATCAATCACAAGTGGAGTTTCTATTTCCAGAAAACTAGCAAGAAATGCAATCTTCTTTACGAAAACCAAATACAAATACAAATACAAAAGTGACGACCAGCAACAGGCTCTGGGCCCAGCTAGACTGGTCCTAGTCAATTTACAATCCCCAGTGAAGATCAATGGCCCTCTTAAAACTGTCTACTCCTTTGCTCATTACCACCTCTTCCGGTAAGCTGTTCCAAGGTTCCACTACCCTGCTAAAATAATAATTTTTCCTAATATCCATGTTAGCCTGAGATTTAAATAGCTTAAAACAATGACCCCTTGTCCTGTTTTCAGTGCTAAACTTCAGCCCCGTAACATCTTTCATTTTAATAAATTTAAACAACTGAATCATGTCCCCTCGGTCTCTTCTTTGCTCAAGACTATACATTTTTAACCTTCTAAGCCTGGAATCATAGTCTAAGTGAGAAAGTCCATTTATTAGCCTTGTAGCTCGCCTTTGAACCCTTTCCAATACATTAATGTCTTTCTTAAGATAAGGAGACCAAAACTGAACAGCATATTCCAAATGAGGTCTTACCAAACTTCTATATAAGGGCAGAAGAACTTCTTTAGATTTGTTTGAAATAGATCTATTGATAAACCCAAGCATCTTATTGGCCTTGTTACTAGCAATGCTGCACTGTTGGCTAAACTTTAAATCCTGACTTATTAAGAACCCCAGATCAGTAACTTTGTCTGCCTGACTAATGACTGAACCTTGCAAATAATAACTTGTACACTTATTTCCATGCCCTAAATGTAGCACTTGACATTTCCCAACATTAACAGCCATATCCCATTTATCAGCCCACTCCGTAATATGATCTAGATCCTCTTGCAGCTGTTTTGCTTGTTCTTCATTATCTACAGTCCCCATAACTTTGACATCATTAGCAAAACAATTCATGTTCCCAGAAATATTTTTGTGAATATCGTTCATAAAAACAATGAACAAAACAGGCCCTAACACTTATCCTTGAGGAACCCCGCTTAAAACCTCACTCCAATTAGAGTAATTTCCCCTTACAACTACCCTTTGTTTCCTTCCGGTCAGCCAGTTTTTTACCCAAATGAAAGTTTTCCTTCCTATTCCTATATCAGCTAATTTGCTAAGTAGAGCAACATGCGGTAATTTATCGAAAGCTTTTTGAAAATCAATGTAAACAACATCTACAGGCTTCTTATTGTCCAAAGCCATGGTAACTTTGTCATAGAAATGTAATAAATTAGTTGCACAAGATTTGCCTTTCCTGAAACCGTACTGAAAACTAGTCAATAGATTATTAGTCTCTAGAAAATTTACTATCTTAATTTTTATCAATGTTTCAAAAATTTTGCAAACCACCGAAGTTAGACTCACAGGTCTATAATTTCCCGCACTCCAATCGTAAAGACTGTTTTTTCAAGAAGGCTTCTTTCAGGAACATTTTTGACGTTCATTTATGCAACAGTAATTCCAATATTGATGTTATTATTTAGCAAGATAACATATGGTAGCCTATTTTTGCCTGGGACTACTTAAAAGAGCATGTTTTTTGAATCCTTCCGTAAACTTGGCATGTTGAGAAAGGTGAAGTTGCAATGGTTTAAAACTCTATACAAAGGTTGCTTACTAGCTTCCCTGCAACTGATTCTCATCTCTTGACTTCTCATTTTTGATTCTTCAGTCTTCCTGATTTTGTTTTTAAATTGTTGCGTGTGTGTATTTTTTTCTTGCTGCCATATTTGCATACGCTCTGCTGCTTTTTTTCCTGTCATTTTCTTTTTGTTTACTGGCCATTCTTCCTCTGTTTTTGAGCTGCAGTTTTTCCCATAAAATACAATTCAAGAAAATTCCACAAATATGTGTAAAGTAATCTAGTTAATTGTTGTAAAAATTACAAAATATTATACAGTGGTACTTTAAAAAGCTAAATTATTTCAAAATATAGCTTAATTTGTTTGTTTTTGAACTAATACGTTCAAAAGATGCAGTGTTTGTTTCTAGCGATTACGTTTGTCACAATCAATTTGTTACCTCCGTCACGCTGATAATTAATTGTTTAAATAATTTGATAAAAATTCAACATTTTAAATGGTTTCTGAGTAGCTCTTGGGAAGAGAATAAAGCAAAAAATTTCCTTTTATAGTCCTATAAAAAGTGTGGAAAGGAAAATAAGACGTTTTGTGATGAACGTAACAGGCAGTTCAACACAGAATTCAAATTAGGCCCAATGAGAAAAAAATAAAAACTCAATGAAAGAAATTAAAGAAACTGAAATCATAAATATAAGCAATAACTGGGGAAAAATAGCATCAAATGTAGGCTTAAAAAACTACTGGTCGCGTTTCTTGAATGCTTTATAGTTAAAATTTACATGTTGTTGTAGAAGATATTCAAACAGTAATTATTCCACACACGGCATCCATCTAGACACATTAATATTGATTAAGTGTGAAAATTTAGCCTACAGGTTGACATTTTTGTGGAATGATCCACATATTATATGACATTATTTTTTTGAGCTAAGCAAGATCCAAGCAAAATTATGTATCTACTCTTTGAAAGCGTAGTTAATTGGATTAAAAATCAAAACCTAGATCCCCACTAAATAATGAGGACAATTTCAATTTTTGGATTTAACCATTCCTGCATCTTGCAAAATACATACCTACATAGTCCATAGATGCCATGGAGAAATTTGTGAAAATGGATATTTCAGTAGTCTATACATACAAGGGGTGATCAAATGAAAAGGTACAAAACGACATAAAAATGAAACAGTTAAATATTTGCATATTCCGCCATGGGAGAATGTAGCGAGACATCTCGGGATGCTATTGGAGGCTCTGACTGGGATTGGAGCATGCGCAAGCTCCTGCATGAAAGAGAGAGAGCAATGGTTCCTATTAAAAGCGGAGTCCAAATGATGCGGCAGTCCGTATGAGGACAGGATGGCGTTTGCGTTGAAAAATTCGAAAATTTAGTAGCAGCGAAGTGTTATTCAATTTCTGACAGCGGAAGGTGAGAAACCGACAGCTATTCATCGGCGGATGGTCACTGTTTCCCGGGAGAAATGTGTCTCTGACAAATCTGTCAGAAAATGGAGTGCCTGTTTTTGTGCAGGCCGTGAGAGTGTGGGTGATGACGAGATACCAGTCCGGACATGTCTCCCTGCGATTTCTATGTGTTTGGTTCACTGAAGAAACACTTGAAAGGGAAGCACTTCAATTCGGACGATGTACTCAGAGACACTGTGAAGGACTGGGTCTTGTCACAGCCACAGGAATTGTGGGAACAAGGAATCCTGTGGTTCATCAGTGGGATCATTGTGCTCAAGCCTATGGTATAAATTTGGAATAAAGTACATTTGTACTCATTGTGTTGTTTTGTACCTTTTCATTTGATCACCCCTTGTACAACACATACATCAGTACAAACATGACAAAGCTAATCAAAATTGATTTAGTTACAGGAAAAATCAAAACTTATGTTAAAACCTGACATGGAATTTTGTCACAAATGCAATATTTTCTTTGATTCTGAACAAAGAAGTAAAAATTACTACATTCAACTTTAACTTTTCTTTTGGGTTTTTCACATTAAAAGACCTGAATGTATATCACAGCACCATAGTTTCACAGCACACTCTTTATGAAATAAAAGCATTTCAAGTACAAATATGTTTCACATTAAAATTACATCTAAATTTTTTTTTTTGATTGACACAGAACTTTAAAAATAAAATGTTTACCTGTTCTAAAATTTGAACTAGGTGTGCATATGCATCTAAAGGGGCAAATTTCCATTCTGTTATCAGTCTGTCGATTTTGTTTAAAACAAGCAAAGGTTTAATGTGTTCAATCCAAGCTTGCTGTAAAGATACTTTTGTCTGAAAAATAAAAGTCACATGCGTTAAATTTGTGAACATTTTATTCAATTTCATTAACAGGCTAGAATTTATAGAAAACTCAATACCAACTCTGCCTTGTCCTGAAACAACATATCGCTCATTTGGAAGAAGAGTGCCACAATACCACGAAATTAAATTTCACAGGAGAAGCGTTTGAAGTTGAACTCTTCAGCAGGACTGTGGCGTCAGAGTCGAAGTCGGGCTGATTCTGAGGTCAACGAGTCGGAGTTGTTCGAAAACATGCCGACTCGGACTCCAAGCTTCTTTTTTTTCTTTAACTTTCACCAACTCTCCTTTCAATTAAAAAAAAACTGACTACTAATTAATTTGATTACTTGAATTAAAATCCTACTAATAAAAAAATAACTCATTGTGGTAACCAGCTGGATTGATTGATTATCGAACTTCCTGCAACAGCTACTTACACTGCTGTCTCTTAGTTTGCTTATTTTCTAACTTTATTCAACTGATAGCAGCTCTCAGCAAAACAGTTTTGTTGCCTAACATTTTCTAAGTAATCACTTTCATAAATAATAATAATAATATACTTTTTACCTCGATCTCAGTTATAAAATAGAAAAGGAATGATCGCTTGAGCAAGTCGGGAAACTTCTGACAGTGCTTGATAAATTCAAATAAGTGTTGGCATGAAAAAAGCGCAAATCCAAAAGATCCAATAAAATATAAACTTTTTTTTTTATCTAAAGACTTTATCGAAAAAAGCTTGGTTATCACTAAAAAGTACAAAATAAAATCAGTACATTATTTATTGGTAACAACACTCAATAATTGTAGTTAACCCTAAAATCTTCATAATGAGGTTAATTCTAAAGCTGCCAATAAAATTAAACTTAAGCCAAGAAATGTAGGTATAGTAAAAGATATTCGTACAAAGCTGTATAAACCGTACTTTGTGTACATTTTGCTCCAGACATACATGTACCCGACGTTGCACCTTAGGTTTACAATAAAATAAAACGTGAAAATTTTATAAAAAGGAATTAATATATCAATCTCTGTTTAGGGGTTTTTCCCTCTTCCCATGAGGGGGAGGGGATTTGAAAAAATAAATAAATAAAAAGCCGGAGTCAAACTTTTATTTATTAGAGTCAAGAGTTTGATGTTTCAATATCCAGGAGTCGGAGTCGGCCATTTTTCTTCTGACTCGGCAGCACTGCTCTTCAGGCAATTTGTATTAAGAAAAGTAAGCTTGCTGTGCTCTTCAGTGGTTAATTTTCGAAAAAAAATATCTGTCATTATTTTCCAATGAAGATAACGTCCTTTGAAGGCTTTTAAGCGGGAAAAAAAAAAGAATATTAAAAATTTCGTATTGCGGCACTCTTTTTCCAAATGAGCAATATACAGTGGCTCCCAAAAGTGTTCGTACACTTTGAAATTTTGTAGTAAAACCAAAATAACGCAAAGCTGAGTTCGAATATGAAGCCCAATTTTTTTTCACACCATTCCTATGCTATTCTGAAAAAAACCTAGTAGTTTTTTTCAAAATATTGCCAGATTTTACTTTTGAAATTTGTCAAAAAACGAAGAGACAAAGAAAAAATACGCCACAAAAGTCATCGTACACTGAAATATTTTTGAATAAATTGATGATTAAAATTACCATATGTGGTTTTTTTGTTATTTTTATATTGTAATGACACTGTAAAGTCATTTGCCTTTAATTTTTTGTTTATTTATTCCCTAATATTCTGTTTATTATTTTTAAATGGCAGCTATAAGTAGAAAATTACAAACGCGATTCGAAATTTGAATTTTTTCCCCTCACAGTAGACATAAATTGGTTTAAAATGTCTCTAAATTAGTTAATTTATACCATTCTATAGTAAAGTGCTTAAAAAAATGATTTAAAGACCAGAATCGGATCGAAAACAAGGTAAGAAAAGGTCAACTGTCAAAGTTAACAAAGTCTGATCGGAGGTTTACAGTTAAAAAAATTATGAAAAATACACATTTGTGTGTTGAAAATGTTTCTGCAGAATTGAATGAAACATTTTATGTTTAATTTTCACCTAAACTTGTTCGTCAAGTTCTCTGATTAGCGGGATCTCTTCATGCAGAAATTTTCTTGTTCGTGAGAAAAACAGTAAGCTTACGCTTTCTGTCGTAAAATCAATGATAAATAAGCTCAAAACGTTTTGGAACAACTTCTTACTTATAGAGGAAAATAAATTCAATATTTTAGGTTAAATTGTTGTATATCTGTCAATAGAAGAAAAAATTAGGAATTTAATCTTAAGAACCTAGTTGGATCACTTAATCAGGACGGTGAAAGTGTTTTTGTGTGAGGGTGCATAAGTGCATCAGGACTTGGAAATTTAGAATTTTTAGAAGAAATAATGAATCATGCTGTTCATTTAAATATTTGGAAACACAATTTTAAACTATTAGCCCAAAATTTGGTAATCGGAAACAACTTTGTTTTTTTATCAATATAACGATAAGAAGTTCACGTTTGCGTTTGATGTCTCAAAAATCGTCCTTAAAATTAGAAATATCTCCTAAATTGCCAGAGTTCAACTTAATGTAACATATTTAGAGATATTTGGAGGCTAGATTACAAATATACAGCTCTGAAACGAAAATAGAGCTAGAAACAGTAAAACTCGAAGTGTGGTTGAACACTTACTCAGAAATTGCATAAAAAAAGAAAAAAAAAAAACAATGAAATCTATTCCCACACGTTAAAAGGCTGTTATTGACACTGTGTGATATTCTACTAAATAATAATTTTGTAAAAAGTTAGATTATTTGCTAATATTTTGACATTTTATTAAAGTGTACGAAGACTTTTGTGAGATAAAATTTCCGGCACTTTTTGGTTTTTGATTTTTAAAAAATTAAGTTTTAATGTTTTATTAAAAATTTTCATGTAGTTTTGTTAAAAATAGATCATAGATCTTGTAATTAAATACCTATTCCGAAATATTAATTTTAACCAATGCATGGGGCCTTTTTCATTGAAAGTCGTAGGTGTACGAACACTTTTGGGAGCCACTGTATATACTTTGTGTCTAATATTTTAAAATTCTACAATGTTTCTTATGATTCAAGTAGAATAAATAAAGCAGTACATTTTCATAACAAAGAATGAGATTAAAGAAATTTTTAAGATTACTTCATGATTTTATGCTACAGAGACTTTTCATTATGTAACAGTTACATGCATAATTATGTGCAATCAGTGGTGTCCCATACGATCCCTCCATATATGCTATATACTCACAAACATCTTTTAGACATATAGCATGTACCCTCAAGCTTCATAAATTTTTATATTCTGACATACTATGTATATGATCACATACACAAATTGTGCGAAATGAGTTACTGGGAGTATATCCTAAGAAAAATTGATGGGAACATCACTGTTTGCAATACTGCTAAAAGAATGCTTGTCATCAAAATAGGTATTAACATGTGAATGTGAGTTCATAGTTTCTCACAAGCATTCCTCAAGCATACATATTTACCAGGGCTCGTTCGTTCAAGCATTTTGCTCGAATGATTTTTTTAAAAAATTCTGAAACAATTCCACTCGGTTAAAAGAAAGCTAATGTCTTAATGAAAATACCGTCGGCCCTGTTTAATCGGGTAATGGATAAACAAATATCCCATTTATACGAATAAAACCTCCCGGAACTGAATATTTCCCTATAGACGCGATGTTAAAGTTCACCACTTAATCCAATAATTTACCCGGATTGTCGAATTATATTGATCAGTTTTGCAAATATTTTTGTTGAGAAAACTTTTGAATAAATTCGAGATAAGTTTAGTAAAAAGTTATCGACATAAAAATGTAAAACAATATTTTTCACCATCAATGGGCGAGAAAAACATTTTTATTCCATCACTAGTGGCACCTGCACCGCTTTGCTCATAATAGAAAAATTAAAAGGTCTTTTGGTTCGCCTGTATATTTACAAATAATGTATGGTGAATTTTCTCACCAATTGGCTTGTACCCACGTTACAGTTCCATGTTATGATAATTTCGTATCTCGCCAATTAGCTTGTGCCCATGTTACGGTTCCACGTTATGATAATTTCGTAATTTATCATAGTTTTTTTCTTAAAATTGGAATAGAAAAAGAACCACATCGAATTTTTCGAAAAATCGCTCCGAGGTGCACACCCCCATGCTACAAACTAACTTTGCCAAATTTCATGAAAATCGGCCCAACGGTCTAGGCGCTATGCGCGTCACAGACATCCTACAGACAGAGAGACTTTCAGCTTTATTATTAGTAAAGAAAACATCCTCCCTATTCTATTATAATTTCTTTTGCCATTGTCATTGCAAAAAAAAAAAAAAAAACAATAAATAGCACAGTCGATAATTAATCTAAACAATACATAGAAATACACACATCTCAGATGATAATAAAATGAAAAATATGAAATATAAAACACTGCAGAAGAGAAAGGAAAAAAAAGAAACTAAAAAAAAGTTCCCACAAGACATTGAGCAAACAATCAACTCTTACAGAATTTTTAAAAAATAATCTACTGAAAAAAGATGCAAAAACAAAGATTTCATAACCAAGTTATAAGTTACTTTTTATGATTTTCATACACACTTTATACTAATTATTAAACTATTTTCTTGCTGACAGCTTATTTCAAAAACTTTTTACTAATAACATTAATTTATTTTCTTTATACAGCTAGTGATTTATTATTTTTCTGTTTTAAGGCAAATGTTGTTAATTTAGAAGGATAAAGAAAATTTCCCTGATTAATCAAATAATACTTTTTTGCATGAAATACACCACCAGCTCAGTCAATCCAGCCGAGGACTGCAGTTTCGTGCTTATTAGCACTCATCAGCCCAGCATAGGAAGTGACTGAACTGAAGGTGGAAAACTTTCCACCTCCACCTTCCACCAAAACTGCAGTCCTCGGCTGGAATGACTGAGCTGGCGGTGTATTTCATGTATTTCGGCCTTAGTCCTGGCTATAGGGCGGAAGCTTACTGAAAATACTTTTTTGGGCCGATCATATTTGATTAAGCGGGTCTGACAGTATTTCAATAAAAACTTGTGTTACAATAAAAAGTAAGTACACACTTTCTGGAAAAGGACACAAATCAAATTAACACTCACCTGGGGGCAGATTCCTTCAACAACATCAATAAGTACAATAGCTCCATCACACAATCTAACAGCTGTACAAACTTCTCCAGCAAAGTCGGCATGTCCAGGAGAATCAATGAGATTAATTAAAAAATGCTCTTCATCTAAAAAAAGTTCCAATAAACAAATAATCAAATAAAATAAAAACTTATGAATTACTAGCATACAGAGAAAACAAAATTAAAAAAAAAACAAGTATTTTAAAAATTAAAATATCAATAATCACCAGTCCCCCCTTTTACACAAACAAGAAAATTTGTTACACATTCTGAATTTTTATTTTAAATTTAGTTTAGTTTTACTTGTGTACCTTTTGTTTATGTGATTGAGTTCATTGTTACGTTTTTATCTCAAATATAGAACATCAATTTCAAAAAACGTAGTACAGAAACACAATTAATTATACAATTTGCAACACCATTTCTGTTGTGCCTAAAAATGACAGTAAAAAGTACACAATAGTTCCATTTTTAGATTGATTTTTTTTTCAAGGAAAAAAAATATAAATCAGTTAAACAATGTGAGAAAAACTTCAAACAAAAATAAATGCGATAATCAGGCCCGGATCTATAAATTTTGGCCCCCCCCCCCTTGCAACAAAATCTGCAGGGCTTTTCCCCAGAGACCAGCAGTGTATATTTGCACCGCTAATAAGTCTTAGTGCTGTTTTTTTTTTTCAACTTCTTGGGCCGTTGGGCCCTTTAAGGACGTGCAGGTACGCAGATCTGGGCCTGAGGATAATTAAGTGTTTTCAAAGGTATTTCTAATTTCCAAGATACTGCACCTTTTTGAAAATGAACAGCAACAGAACTTGACTTCATAGTAATGCCTCTTTCTTGTTCATCTTTCCGACTGTCCATGTATCGAAGCTTGATGAAAAAAAAAAAAAGATCAATAAAGGAAACATAAACAATTTTTAAAATAAATAAAGAAATAACAAAAGACTTCAAGCCATTAAACTTTTGTTTTAAATCACAACCTATTGTATATACTGTAACTCATTGACAGGTTTTTAGTTTTCTTCAAAATGAAAATTTGTGATGAATGAAAGAACAACATTTTCAATATTTTTTCATCCATTCTGTACAATACTTCTATTCAATCCTTCTCAATTTTATTTGACATCCAAACAGTCTAACCTGTTTAAATCATTACATTTTAAGATGATTACTTAATGTCAGTAATGTCTAATATTTCAAATAAATTAGTAAAGCCTTTTTTAAATACTATATTGATAAACAGCAACTGAGACATGCAGTTGACACTGGTTATTTCATTCTCATTCATGGGAGGTGCATTATAAGCAAATATCATCATTAAAATGCAGTTCATAAAGTGAATGAGCAAGGCAAATAATCATATTGGCTAGGATTGATAGTTAAAACCAGGGCTGCGGAGTTGGATGAAAAATTTCCGACTCCGATTCCTGGATTTTGAAACGTCCGAGTCCGGCTTTTTTATTTATTTATTTTTTCAATTCTCCCCTCATGGGAAGGTGGAAAAACCCCTAAACAGATATTGAAAAATTAATTCCTTTTTGTGAAATTTTAGTGTGGAATTTTATTATAAACCTAAGATGCATAGAAGTTAGAAATTCAATTTGAAAATCAAACTATCCAATAGTTGCGATTTTAAAAGTGAGATTACTTAAAAATCTCATTTTTAAAAAATGAAAAGTGAAAAGGATTAATTTGCTAGTGAGAGTTATTTTCTTATAGTAGTAGGCCTTTTTAAACATCTAATCAAATTCAAACTAATTAGTAGTCAGTTTTTTTTTTTTTTTAAATGCAAGGAGAGTCAGTGAAAATTAATGAAAAAAAAAACCTCGAGTCGGATTCAGTGTGTTTTCAAACGACTCTGACTCCTTTACTCCAAAACCAATTCGACTCCGACTCCGCAGCCCTGGTTAAAACATAAATTTTACGATTTTGTTAAAATAAAGTAAAAAAAGGAAAACAAATTATGGTTGCTTATTTGTTTAGAATTTTTTTTATACATTTGCTTTTTTTTGTTTCTTGATTAAATCATATTAAAAACATGTTTCACATCATAGTCAATTTTCGAACAGTCCCTGAATGAATAATCAACATGAAATTTAATTAGCCACACAATCTTTTTATAGTACTTACAGATTATAGCTACTGTATTCACAATATTGGGTGATTTGAGAGAAACTTGCAGGTTATGTTGTAACTTTTATGTTGATGACAATACGTTATTATAAAGTTTTGTTTTGATGGTACTGAGAACAAGTTTTCTCTAATCAGGAATAACTGCTGGACAGAGGATGGTCATGCATCTTCTTTGGCTTTTAGTTTAATTGCTTATAGTATTTGTGTGAATTTTGCAGTGACAAAGGAAAGCATAAGGGAGCAAAAAGCTTTTTCCATAAAGGTTAAATATATTTGGCAATTGAAAAGCGACAAAAAACAATCCTCAATTTGCAAGGAGTTTTTAAATTTACTACAGCCCCACTATCATAGCTGCCAACTTAAAAAATTTTACAATGTATGCGGTGGCTATTTCTAAGCTTTTTTAACCATTATAAAGAAAAGTATTAAAATTTAAAGTATTGTAACATTTTCAAATCCTTACCTTCACTTGATCTGTGCTTTTATAAGCAAAAAATAAATAAATAAATTTAAAAATAAGTAAATAAATAAACTTTCATTTCTTTGAACTTAAACTTTTAAAAGTTGCTAACTTTGCAGATTTCAAAAATTGTATATCAACACAACTTGTTTGAAACAATAGTTTTTCTGTAAGTTCCTAGAGATTAAAATGTTTTCCATGCTGTTATCCAATAAAACAAAGTGTGCAGTTCTCGTACAAATCTGCCATAAGACCGTACGATCCTACAAATCGTCTGAAAATGTTACACTGTACGACTAAATCGTACAAGTTGGCAGCTATGCACTACTATCTGTAAAGATCACAATTCTAAAGCCGCTGTCAATGTTTTGAGCAGTGGCATAGCTAGGGAGGGGCGGAGGGGGCGGCCTTTTTTGGGAGGTAATTTTACAGTTTAAATGCGAAAAATTTTAACACTTTTTCCAATAACTAAATCATGCTTTTGATCTTTTTCTGGAGTCAAAAAAAAGGGTCTTTGAATTCTAAGGTTGTGTTACGACTATGATAGTGAAATTACTCAAATACAAAACATGTCAGGGGCGGATACAGAAAAATCTTTTGGAGGGAGTCCGGGAAATGGAATAGCATTCCCCCCCCCACATACGATGTTTCTTTTAAAAAAAATCCTTTATTTTTAAATGTCTTTTTTTTTGATATTTTTTAGGATCCCTTCAGGCTAGTAAACTACTTATAAGTACATAAATATTATGCACTAATATACTTTGAATGTGGACGTAAAAAATCTTTAACGTTTCAAGCCAATTAAATACTACACCAAATATAATGTCATCTAGATGCTATACAATGAGCAGTTTTTATAAGGAACATTGTCTTAATGATTATAACTCAAGGGAAAGGTTATTCAATAAACCCATACCTCATTTGACTTTTTATAAATTATTTTATATTTTAACTATAAAATATTATTTAATTAAGAAAATCATAGCTGTTAAATATATAAGTTTTATTGAAGAATTCAGGACTCTTTTTTTATGAATTTCAAAGCAATGGCTGACTTGTTTTTGAAGCTACAATACAGTTGAGACCTGCCGTTTCCAGTAATATCATGGTTTTCCCAAGAAATTACCATATGATTTCTTTCATTTTGCATTTTTAATAAGCTGAAAAAGAAATCAATTATTTCGCAAATAGCTTCCTGGATCAAAATAACTCTTTTAGGCACCCCTACACATTTTCTGAAAAATGTTAATTATTGATTACATCAAAGAAGTATTAATGGACGAATCGCAATATTACGTTCCCTTGAATTCAAAACCAGTGAGTTGAATGTATAAATGTATTCTGCCACTATGGGTCGCTGACTCCAGTATTACTTCTTTAGCAAACAAAATGCTTTTTTTGGCGTATTTCAAGTAAAAATGCTTTTATTCAAAATATGCTCTGTGTGTTTTATGTTCTTTTAATTAACTACGCAAAAAAAAGCTATATATAAGTCAATTAAAAATAATGAATAAAATAGTTTAATAAATTCATCCTTTGGGGAGGGGGGGATGCACGGGCCCCCTAAAAATCCGCTACTGAAACATGTGTTGTTCCTTGCGGACATCTTAGCATTATATTGTTTTTATTTTCTTTTCTCTTTGTCTGAAACTACACACTGAGGGCGGTGTCACATTTTTCGGGAAGAGCAACCGAACTTTCCTATCCCATAATGTCACCAAACAGCCCAAAAGTGCAGTTTTAGGCCTTCAGTCTCGAAACATTTCCAAAGGATAATGCCTATCCCATCCTTTCCATCTCCTTTTTTAGCCTAATATCGTGTTTTTAAAATTTCTGAGGACAGTCCAACAAATTCCTGAGGTTGGGCAAGACTCTTCCTGTAACGTGATTAAAGATAGTCTAATATTTGTATCAAGGACATCAACTTCGAACTTTAAAATCCCCATCGCATTCAATGCCTCCAAAAATAGCTTAAAAAGTTGGGTTTTTTAAACTTAACTTTCAGAAAAATTCTAAGGTAGGGAGCCCAAATGTGGATGAAATCTCCTAAGGTCATCACAGTTGGCTCAAATTTCTTTTTTTAGAAATTTATTTCTGAGGGAAGACCGCAAAGCCTTCTTTTTTCAGTGATGAAGAGCTTAAAATGAACAAGTTTTTAAAAAGTTTTCGGGTGGAAAATCCACCTCCGAACTCTCTCTCATGACGTTGTCCGCCAAACAACGGCTAAAGTCGCGTTTTTAGGACGTCATTTTCAAAAAGTTTCATAGGAAAACCATCTGACATCCCAAAATTTTTGGAAATAGTTGTAAACTTGTGCCGTCAAATATAGCCCAATATTGCGTTTTTGAAACTTCGCCATCGAAAATTTTTTAGAAAGATCCCGAACGTTCCCTGTTCTCTTTAACTTCATCAAAGATAGACTAAAATTGATTTTAAGTTTGAAAATATTTTGGGAGGAAAGTCCAGTCTTCGTTGGAGTAATGGGAGGCCCTTACACCACTAGATACAGCCTACATTTACGTATTTTTCAGTTCAGTTGTAAAGCTTTCCAGATAGCGCCGCTGAACCTTCCCCAACACCTTCACGCATTTAAAGATAGCCTAAAATTGCTTTTTTAAGACTTCAATTTTGGCACATTTCCTTGAGAAGTCCCAACCTTCTAACGTCACCAAAGAAAGCATAAAACTGATTTTTGAAAGAAAGACAAAAAAACCTACAGGGAGCTCAAAGTCTTTTTTCTACCAAAAATTGCTTAAAATTCCGAATTTTGACTTAACTTATGGAATTTTTCGATGGGGCTCTGAATTCCTTTTTTTTTTATTTTTCTGCAAAAAAAAAGGAAAACTTTAATTTTCTTCTTTGTTAAAATCTTATTAAAAAAACTTTTGACTCTCTAATGTATTAACTATTTCCCATCAAAAGGGCGGCCAGTTGAGGAACCGCCCCGGGCGGCAGAAAGCGCAGCTACGTCACTGGTTTTGAGTATATTTTTTGTGACGAAAAACTATATATACATGTTGCATATTTGTTCACAATAGTTGATAGAAAAATTGACAAAATGTTTACAAAATCCAAAGGATTGTAACAAAGAACAAACATGATTTTTTGATTCAAAGGATAAATTAAGAAAAACAAAAATTTTGGTTTATTACTGAGTATTATAGTAAATATTATCTTTTTTAACTTCTAATGTAAATATCATGCAATGAAAAGGTTCGTTATAGGCATGTATTAGCAAGTAAGGACTTTTCCACCCGAAAAATCGCTCGTAGCAAATCTTCGGCTCTTACGCTGGTCATTGGGAGCTGGATAGTATATTTATGTATGGGATAAAACAGCATTAATATTCAGTAAAACCAAACTCTCTGAAGGAAAGCAAATTAAACAAATTAATTATGGGGAAAACAAAAAGCATGTGTTAACAGTTTGATCCTATCTTTAAGTAAAATTTATAGGTTATAAACAGTAAAGACACTAAAATGCTGAATAAATACTTGATGACATTTTTGATATCAACAAGACGTTACCTTCCCAGCCATTTTCTGTGATATGATTCCATTACTAGCCAAAACACTATCAGCAAGTGTAGTTTTGCCTGAAAAATGAAACTTTTTTACTATGTTATCATTTA
Source organism: Uloborus diversus (assembly GCF_026930045.1). Lineage (NCBI taxonomy): Eukaryota > Metazoa > Arthropoda > Arachnida > Araneae > Uloboridae > Uloborus > Uloborus diversus. The sequence continues at coordinate 36,143,966 of NC_072736.1, forward strand.
CACCAGTTTAAAGCACAGTTGAACTTCATAAATACAAAATGTCGAACATCCATGAATTAGTTCGTTTCAGCCATTACTCATAACAACTGTGAATGAGTGATACAGTAAAAAAACGAGATATTACTTACCTGTATCTAAAAAACATTACTACTAATACACGCATTTTAATCTAACTATTAGTGCATTCTGAAAAAATATCACTTATTTCTTAGAAATGAATGTTTTCGGAAAATATTGAAAAAGGAAAATGGTAATGATAATCACGGGATAGGTTGTAATCCACAACGGAAGATGAACTGTTTTATCTCCGAGTAAATTGTAATGCGCACAGGTAAACAAATGCATGGGCTTCATTTTCTATGCAAAATATTTAATATTTCCTTCTCAATATACAATGGGACTTCTACTATATAACAAAATGATGAATAATTTCTAAAAAGGAAAATACAGTATTCAACCATGAGCATTTTAAGTAAAGAAGTCAGAAGTTTTTATTTGTCTTAGCCAATACTTTCATATTAATGTTTTATTATATGTGAAATTTTTGATGTAGTTAACTAGCAAAGCAAGATTAACGAACAAAATGTTTGTTTCAGTCTGGATTTCGTATTAAAGGTGATCTTATAAAGAGAGTTCAATTGTATCTACACTGGTGGACAATTGCTAAGGATGGATTCCAATGGGCTATGTAGTGCGTAAAAAAGTATGTGCAATCCAATGCCAAGTGAAATAACTAATGCCAGAACTCTAGAATATTGTAATAACAATAATTTATTGTGCTCTGAAATCCAGAAGAAGTTGAAAAGCTTTTAAAGGACAAAATGGTCATTTTGGGCTGAATACGTAAAAGTGAATAAATGGTGGTTATAAAATAATTACCACCCACATATGTTAAAGCATAAGATGTCAATATGGGATATGCAAGCTTGTACGTATCATGTGAGGCTTTACAAAACACCATCCAGTAGCTGTGTGTGTGCGTTGGGGTAATTTGGTAATTTATCCCATTCTTCTTTCAGTCATGGATATTGATGTCCTTGCTTATTGGAGGGTGTTGTCGACCAGTTAGTCTGCTCCTTGAAGCATTCCAAATATTTTCAATATGATTCAGACTTATAGAACGTGCTGGTCATCCGATGGGTTGAATATTTTGAGTGATCTAGACACTCCTGGAAGGGGATTGTTAATGACAAGTTATGTTACCATCCAAGAAAACGAATTGATCACCCACAGCGCAACAGAACATGTGAACATGAGGCAGTAGAACAACATTAATGCATCAACAGCTGTCGTAGTCTTGTTTGAAATCACACTAGCGACGTACTGCCATTGATCATAATCTTACCCATACAATGACACAACTTGTAGGATACTAGTCCTTTTCTTTTATCTTTGCCGGCCTGTATGCTATACCACCCTCATGCCAGGTTAATTTCATCCACAACTAGACTTTAGACAGAACCTGTTTTCATCTGAGAGTAGTACACAAGTCCAATCCACTTCTCCCCAGTTGCAATACTGAAGACAACATTAAAAATGAGCAAAGCAACGACTTGTAGACAATAGGATGTACAGAACAAGTTGACGAGCGTATAGTCTTATTGCATTTAAACGTCTGGCTACAATTTTTTGGGATATTTGCTTGCTAGTAGCAACAGGAAACTGCTTTGTTACCTCAGTAGTTGTGTAAACCTGATTCCTTTTCGTTGCTAGCACTAAGTACCAATCTTCTGCTGACGTCGTATTGCGAACACGACCTCCCTTGTGACATTTGCTACACATTCCATAAGTTTGAAATGATATCCAAACTCTAGAAACAACCCTGTGGCTGACGACGAGCTCCCTGGCAACATTTAATTTTATCTGCCCTTCTTCAATGTTGCCAACCACACAACCACCCATAAAATCACCTAAGGGATGTCGGGAAGACATATCAAAAATTGCAAGTTCGTCAATTGATTCTTTCCTGTCAAACTTTGCTTTTGAACAACAATGGTTATCAGGCGCCCAATCTTTTATATCGCTTATCAGCGCTATCACGTGCCCAGCAACGTCGTGAGTCTAAAATTTGCATACTCACAAGATGTCTTACTGCGCCCCGAACTTATGCTAATTTCCATATTTCCTTGCTTTCCATTTTGTGGTTGCTAATGCTGCTATTGACATCCGTCTTTAGCAAATGTCCACCAGTGTATAAATGCAATGAACATAACACATAATATATATATCAGGGGTCTGGCCAGAGGATATTTGGGTCCGTTAACGGACCCTTCACAAAAATCCGATCAACCAAAACGGACCTTTCACAAAATCACGATCAAACAAAACGGACCTTTCACAAAATCTGGATCAACCAAAACGGACCCTTCACAAAATTCTGATAAACAAGATCGGATCTGTCACAAATTGTTTATTGAAAGAGCAAATCTGAAAGCAAAATAAAGCATATTTCTGTGAATAAACCAATAATTTTTGGAACCTTTTTTTTAAGTCAAATTAGAGGGATCAGCTTATACAAAATCGGCTAATTTTGAAAAAAAAAAAAAAAATCAGCACTCTTGGGATGCTCCTGCAAGCGATAAATAATTGCTACTGCCAAATAAATATAATGGTTGTTTGTTTTATTACAGCTAATTAAAAGCGGTGTTGTTGTAAACTTTTCTGAAAAGGCATTGGTAAGTACTTTTCTCCACTCATGATTTAATAAACAATAATAATATATATCTGTGAAATGAACTTAGAACTGCAAAGGGATAGTAAGGGTGAGGAAAAAATATGATCGCTTCAGATAGGGTTACCAACTTCAAAATTATCACCACTTAGCGTCTGGTGTTGAACCTTTATAATGACTTGATCAGAAAATAGTCTCATCATTTTGCCAGCTTGTCAATATTTGTGTTTTTACGGTGCAGTGCGATGTTTAATTGTTATTTTGGGAGAAAATTATATGGGTTTTGATTTTTCGATGCTAACAAGGATGATTAACTTTAAATAAACTCTTTTAATTACCGTTTTTTTTTTCTTTAGATGTCTACATTTTGAAAAATGCAATCTTTTAACATCCAATATGAGACTCATATTTTATTCTTTTTTCAAGCTAACTTCGCTTTATTAGGATTATTCAAATTAATGAAGAAAAGTCTCTTTATTTCTGTTAGAACTCTCATTTCAAGTTTTTAAAGCAAAATTCCATTTTCTGTTATGAGTCAAAAATTAAAATGCTGAATAGATGGTTTATTTTATTTTATTTTTTGGGCCAACTGTGTCCACAGATATTAATGATATGTTTATCATAGGACTCTAAAATGCAATTTTAAAATAATTTTATCAAAAATATTTCTTTTACAAGCCATTTTTATACTTTTGATGCCTTCACTTTGAGAATCGTGATCTCTTTGCATTCGCTATGGGAATCCGATTTTTCGAATTTTTGATGATTATTACGCTTTGTTAAGAGGTAAACAATTGAAATATCTTTTTATTTTTGTTAAAATCACTGAATTTATAAGTTTAAACGAAATTCTGTGCTTTTTAAGAGTGTCTTGGGTCAAAAAGATGAATGCTGAACCCTATTCTGAATTTTATTTTATTTATTTATATTTTTGTTACAATTAGTTTAAGTACTGTACAGAAATATATCTAGTATAATTTAACATAATGTAGAATGGTAAATAAATATTGATACTTGAAAGAGCGATGCCCCTCCCCCCCCCCCCCCCCGCCAAATATCAGAAAAAAAATCCAGAATGATTTTCTTGACGTAGAAGAGGAAAATATTCAACTTTAAGTTTAATTGATGAGTTTGTGCCATCTCTAAATTCTAAAATTTCGTTTTAACAAATTTTTTTTTTTTTTGCAAAATTTTTTGATTTTTCACAAAATTAATTCATTTTTCACAAAATTATTTGATTTTTCACAAAAAACGGACCCTGTGAAAAATCCTGGACAGACCCCTATATATATATATATATATATATATATATATATATATATTATATATATATATATATATATATATATATATATATATATATATATATATATATATATAAGGGTTTTTTTTTGTGAAAAATATGTTTGGAAGATTTTTCTTTAAAGTCTCCCTCCCCCATTTAAAGTTATATTTTAGAAATGCAAGGCATTCATTTCAAAAAGTATTAATATTTTTTGTGAGCAAATCATGGATGGATTTAACATTTTCCGTAGCAAAAGAATACTGCCACCGTAAACTAAAAAGTGAGGTAAATAATTTGCATTTTTAATAAATTCCATTCAGTTTCTTGTATGTTATTTCCTAGTGTATTATAAGTTATTATAAAATACAGCACAAGTGTTTTTCTTTACAACCTAAAAAAATATATTAAATAAATTAAATAAAGGAGGCTACTTTCTCATTAACCAACATCAATTTCCTAGCATCAGATCATAATTTTCAAAATTAGCTAAGATTGCAAACTATGTCAATGTTTATTTTGATGCACTGCTAATGAACTTTCTATCCAAACTACTTCAAACTTAATTATTTTTCTCTATTAATTAAGTGTGCAATTTCACAAGACATAAAAAATTGAAAACTCAAAGTACAAAAATTTTCACTCAATCTATTATTTCGAATCTGAATAGGTAAAAAATAAACAAATGAACAACAAATAAAGCAGCAGCACCTTTACACAAAAAAATTTTTTTAGCGGTTTGCAAAAAAATTAGAAAGAAAGAAAAAATAAAAGTTCACAAACAATTTTCATCAAAAATAAAATTTTTCGCAGAGCTTTATTTTAGGTGAAAAAAGCACTCCCAATTTCCTGTAGCTAGTAAATAAGTCAATAAATCTTCAGCTTCAAAATGCAAAAAAAAAAAAAAAAAAGCCTTCACAGTCATTATTTTACAATAAAGTCATCTGGATTTAGTCATTCACTAAATTTTGATTCAGTTAATCAACGCTATGTCTATGAGAAATATTAATTTGATTTTTATAAATAACTTTCATCCCACATTTCCTAAACCTAAAATTCAGAATCTGCAAATTTTTTTCAATTACTTAGTATTCAAAAACAATTTTTGGTGTTATTGGTTTCTTAGATAAAAAGATTTGAAATTCAATGGTAGATATTGATGTTGAAGTTTCTTGAATTCTTCAGAAAATATTATTAAAGTAAATAAAAAAAAAAAAATGTACTCATGTTTTTCATCAAGAGCTTTTATCCTGGGATTTTTTCAGGATTCCAAACTGAAAGGCGAATTTGCTTCAAGCAAATCCACCTTTAAGCTTGGGATCTATATTAACGTTAAATTTCCCTGCAGGTGCTAATGTTTAGGTTTTTGAACTGTTCAAAGTTGAACAAAAAATTATTCAAATGTAAAAGCCAAATATGGGAATGAGGTGTCCTTGACAAGATTTTTGAACAAAAAAAGTTAATTTGAATTAGACTTTTCTTTCAAAAGTTATTAGGCTCCTCAAAACTTTACTTTCCAATTTTGAATTTTTCAATATGTACTTAATTATTTTATTTACTTTAAACTTATTTTTGTTTCTGGTGATAGTTTTATAATACATTTACTGCCTTCCATATGTTTATCTACTTTTTAAAACTTCAGCGGGACAGTAGGCAAAAAGTGGTACAAAATGGATAGCTTCAGCAAATTTATGGAAAGACGATCTGTACGAACTTGAACTTGATGTCACTGATTATTTAATTTATTTTGTCATATTTTATTTCCTTGAGAGTATGAATAGGGATGGAGAACACTTTTCAGTTCCTCCCTTTTGAAATGCTGTGTATAGTCATGCAATGAAATTTAAGAATTTGAGTTTTGCTCAACATACAAATCTAATTAGCAAGAAATACTTTATTTTGTTAGACATTCAAAACTTCATGTGTGCTTGCAATGATTTTTTATTTAAAATGCATTTTTGTTCAATAAATCTGTAAATGACATAAATAACTAACAGTAACATAAATTTTTAACACAACATTATTCAAGTGGGCAAAAATAATACATAAAACAAACTTCTGGTATAAAATAGAGAAAAATTAAGTGTGCAAAATAAATACATATAAAATAAATAAATAAAATAGTACTAAAAAAAGTAAACTCATCACTTTATGTTACTTTTAAATGTACTAAGTAAGTCCGGTAAAACACTTAACTAAGATCAGTTGAGAATTACAAAATTGACAAAAAACAATGTCTTACCATGATCAACATGAGCAAGAATACAAATGTTCCTGATGTTTTTTGGATTTTTCTGGAGAGCTGCAAGAATTTCAGGTGAAACAGCTCTCATTTTTAAAAATTTCCTGCAAGAATATAAAAACTAAGAATCATTACAAAAAAATAAAAAAAATAAAAAGGTAGCGTTATAGCTACATAGAACCAGATTGTATAGTATGACATTGGAAATCTAAATTTCCAAACTCTAAAAACTGGACAAGTTATTACTTTTAATTTGATGGTTGTTTGCCAATTAGCATGTATCTGATTCCTTAGATAATTGCTTGAATTTCAAAACTTCTACTCCCATTACCCCCCCCCCCCCCACCCTGCATTGAGTTCAAGAAAAAGTTTTTAGTTTAAAAATGAAACAATAAAAAAATCTTTAGCATTGAAATGAACAAAAATTATTGCATAAATCTAAGAATTACCCCCGTGTAGCTGAATTTTTCAATTCTGCCTTAGCTACGGTCATGAGGCAGTAATTTGTAGTTTCATATCATAAATCATAGCTTTTATTTTCTCGAGGTGGAGATGTATCGAGTTTGCAGACTTCTTATTAGTTTGCTAAAATACTTTTACAACCAGCATGAATATGTACTCAACATTTATCTGAGGTTTTTTGCCTGCAGCTCAGCTATTCCAGATTGATGATCTCAAAATAACGGCAAAACTGCAGTCTAGATTCTGCAATTGAGCTATTTGACATTGCTTTAAAAAAAATATATATATATATTCTGTATCGTATTGGATTGTTTCAAACGTTATCTTCATGATAACATTTACCTATCATTTCTTTTGAAGATACAGTGGAATCTGCTTCATTGGACCACTGTTTAATTGGACCAAATCTTAAAGATCCAAAATGAATCCCATTTCACAAACCTAATATTATTCACTTATTGGGACTAAAAGTCTGTTTACTCGGACCAAGGAACATGACAACATGTTGGAAAAATATTTAAAATCGTCTGTTGGAAGCGAGTTTCAAGCGGGTACACCTTTTTAATAGTTTGTGTAATAAAAATTAACAATGATTTTTTGAAACTTTCAATCAAACCCCGCAATATTTACAGGAAAAGAAAGTTTAACAAAACTCCCATTTGCATGGCAGCACTATTCCAGCAGAGATCAAAATTTCAGTGAAATTTCAAATTTCTTCAGTTCAGTTAGCACATTCAATCAGTGGGCGTACCTAGCACAAGATGACACCTGGGGCGGTAAGTTGTGATGTCACACACCCGTCCCCCAGCAAACGCAAAAAAAAAAAAAAAAAGGTTTTAATGTTCTATGAAAACGTGAAATGCATACAATTTTCAGAAACAATTCTATTTGTGTTGACGAAAATGGGTTAATGTACTTCAGACAAACAAAACTATGAACGTTTTTTTTTATATAACTTGCCCTGGATGCACTTGTGTAGAGCCGTTGTAAAGTCTAAAAAATAAGAAAGAGTATGAAATTGATGGCCCCTTAATTATTACAAACATATCTGAAACACAGGAAAAATTATGGATTTCAGTTTTACGGTTTAACAGGAAATCACTATTTGACAATATGAACCTAATCCTGAGTACCTATAATATTCACTCCATGATACGGGAGGAGGGGGGGGGGGGTTCTCCCCCGTACAATTTTTTAAATTTATAGTCTTAAAATTGCATTTCAGCTTTATGTTTTTCATAATCTTACAATTCCAGTTTGGGCGTCATCCCCCCAGACGAGTGACACCTAGGGCGGACCATCTCCTCCCCCCTTGTAGGGAAGGCACTGCATTCAATAATATGCAAATTTTTTCCAAAAAAATTTTCGTTATAAAATTTATAATTTACATTTTACTGAAATTTTTAATGGCCGATTAATGCTTTTTAGCATTTATTTTTTCAATCTCATTTTTAATTACTTCTGCATATTCACTTGAATCGATACTGACTGGTAGGAATAAATAAAACTGTATTTGTCTGAACACGTTGTTGAACAAATGTAAAAAGATTATTCATTTTATTTTTAATTTATTTTTTAATGGAAAAATTTCGTAAACATTTTTTTTTTTGTATACCTACCGTACATGTGGGGTTCACAATAATCGTAATGACATTTAAATGCTTTGCGTATAGCATGTTTGCTCAAGCTAGACAGGTCACTATTTGCTTAATCGGACCAGATAGTAGCATCAAAATGGTTCTGCCCTAATGTGGCCCTATTAACCGGAATCAACTGTATTTTAAATAGATTTAAAGAAAATTTTAAAAATCTGACATTAAAATGCATTTTTATTTCAATAATAAAAAAATTAAACATTTAAAATCAGTTCACTTGTACAATCGTTATGTCTGAAGCAAACTTTTACTGATATTAATTATGATTGAAACACATGTATTTTCCCAAAACCTAAGATTCAGTTTAGTTTTTAAGATTTTTACTGAAGTAATTTACAAGAAGTTTAATATTCATGCAGATGTTTAAAAGCAGACCCAGCAAAAATGAGTTTTGTAAGTTCCACCTATTGTGCATTTGGCCAGAAGTGATAACGCTACTTTATTTCCACAATAAAGCAGTGTGACACTTGGCAATATTGGTATCTTCTTGGCACTCAGATGTTGAAAACAGTACCAATCAGATAAGCAAAATGGTCGTGAGCAGAATTGCCAACGGCAAATGTTAGCACCAAACAGCAATCCTCTTTACATGCAATGTACCAGACAGCCTAGTTATCACATCCTGAGACTGCAGTTTTATTCTCATTAGAACTTCTCAGTCAGGAAGAATAAATAACCGAGCTGGAGGCAGATGTAACCTTATCGAAGCTGAAAGTGCCAACAAACTGGTAGATAAAATGAAGTTATCTTACAAGCGAATGTCAGCAGCATGGTGAGGTTCAACTCGTGAATTAAAAGCAAAGCTTGGGCAGTAAGTAACCACACTTAATCCAGGGTCAAGGCAGAACTATTCAATATAGATAACATCTGCATTTAACTTGGTTATTCATTATTCATGACTGAGGAGTTCAAATAAGAATGAAACTGCAGTTGCAGGATATAACTGGGCTGTCTAGTACATTGCGTCTTAGCCCTGGCTTAGGGGAGGTACCTTACTGCTAAGCAATCCTCTTTGTTAACTTCCAATATCATTTCTCACTGACTGCACTATAGCAACATGAGTGTTACTTTGTAAGGAAACTCGTTAAACTTTAGTAAGCAGAATTTTGTTTTCTTTCATTCACCAGCCAGGGATGAATTTGTGCCAAGACACCATTCCAGTACAGATTTTTTGGAAAAGTGAAGTTCCCTTTCCCATAAAGTTAGTCACAACTCAGAATTCAACTATTTCTTGTTGGCGTTCCTGCACTGGAAAATTTAAGAATTCACCTTGGTCACCAACATTTCAATCATATGACTATAAGGATTGCATTAAAAAAAAAAAAAAAAAAAAAAAAAACCTGAGTATGTATAGGAGGAAAAGTTACAGCAATTAGTTCAATAGCCACGATCCTGCTTAAAAGTCAGAGCACAACAGTGAGTATCTTAACACAATTTAAACTAAAAATGATAAGCAAAAAACGCTGATAGATTTCAGTAGGTAGTTTTACAGACAAAATTAATGTTCTGACAATGCTTCGCAAATCTCTTTTCATTCCTACATGGTGTGCCAAAGAACTGAATTATTACATGAATTTAAAATTTTTTCCATAAAAAGTATTTTTTACAACAATATTAAGTGATTAAAATTTCAGCAAGAAATCTGGGATTCATTTGAGAGATGCAGAAAGCGCAAAAGTATAACTTACAAAAAGAAAAAGTGTATAAAATAATACTTGAAGACAACACGTATGCTTAAAATTTGAAATTTTTAAAGTAAATGAATTCAGATGGGGAAATAACAAATGGAAGCGCCGATTCAAAAATAAGAGCTACATTTGTTCTTTGAAAATAATTTATGCTTATTCAATCCAATAAAAGAAGGTAACATATTTCGGCTAGCACATGTCTATTAAAATCGCTCAAATCGTGCGAAATTTTTGTTGATAAACATAAACATGGGACATATCAAACTGATGTTGCCATTTATGATGAGAGATAAATATCATTTGGTTGTATTATATTATACTGAACGACTAGGCGCACAAAAGTGGGGAGAGTTTTTGATGCAAAGTTTCTTCTTTACTACAATGTAAAATCGCTACAACATCTGTTAAGTTAAAATATTCGCAACTCCAACGAACTATAGGGGGCACTGAAGTCACTGTCTAATGGGAGGGCGTCTCATTCGAGGAAAACTTGACCCAAGCCATAACAATAGGCTAACCGCGGCATTCCAAAGGAGTTGTCCATGGGTTGCCATAAAGCAATTAGCGCCGGGTTGCCAGCTTGGCGTCAATAGTATTATTAGAAATAGTTATAGTTTGATCCAACTGATTGATTTCGATGTCAACCGGAAGTTCCAGAATGTTGTCTTGTTTTTGCTTAACAACATGGCGATTCGTGAGAAATCTACTTGTGGTTTTCTACGTAAGTCGTAAGTATTATGATATTTTCTTAATATAATTGAAATTCAGGCTGAATAGAAAAAAAAACATATTCTTTCGTTAGCATTTTATTTAAAAATTGTTATTGTGTGTTTTTTTTTCTGTTTGTTTACCCGTTTTCTCTAGTTCAAGTACTAATATGATTAGCCAGATTTGTTACTTATAATGCTTAATCTTTTAAAATTTCATTTTGTCTACTTGTTATTTAAGAATAAATTTTGAGTTGAAATTTGTCTTTTTCCTTTTGACAAATTCAGTTCTTTTTACATATCATTGTATTGTATCATGTAAATTATTGATAATAGTTCAGATTTTGCTGTGTAACTCAAAGATTAAAAAATTTTGCTAATAAGAAGAAAGCTATGAAAATGTTGGATAAAATATTTTAATGTAGATGTGCTAATTTTTTAACTTATTTTGGTATGAATCAATATCACATAAGTAGTACATAGATGTATATATACAGTAGAATACCTTTATAACGCCGACCTATGTAACGCAATTCTCTATAAACCGCACAACTTTTCAGAAGTAAACAATAGGAATTGAAGTTTAAAAAATCCCTTTGTTTTGCCTTGCTAATATAAAAGTTGTTAGGAAAATTGAATTTTGAAAGTTTTTCATCTTTCCAGCTTAATTCAAAGCTTTTAAATGAAAATCAATATTCACAGTAAAAAGAAAATATCAGATGGCTCTTGAAAATGCAGCTGTTATGCAAACTATGAAACTGGCAGAAGTGAAGGATAATTCACTTTCTTTTAAATGTAAAGCATATTTATTTGTGGATGATTAGTTGTGTTTTAATACTCATTGCAGAATTCTGAAGTGCTAATATATATATATATATATATATATATATATATATATATATATATATATATTCTGAATATTAGTTTCAAAATTTGTGAAATGACCTATATAATGCCAAAACCTGTATAACGCAAAAGCTCTGGTCCCAAGGTGTGCTTTATTACGGTCTTCTACTGTACTTGAAAGTCATTTTTGTTGTTTACAAACCTAATTAGATTTGAAAAAACATTTTCGTAGCCTCATCTCATCAAAAAACTAAGAATTATAGGTAAATTTAATGCACTTATCTTTATACATAAATAGCTACTTCTGTATGTATGTATGTCCAGCGTAATCTTCAAAACTACTGAACCGATTTTAACCATTTTTTCACCATAGATAGCTACATTATCAGGGAGCAACTTAGGCTATAATTTATTCTTAAAAATCATAGTTTAAAAACGTTATGATCAAAAACAGTAAATGTCATGTAATTTCCCCATTAAATGATTAATATAAAACCCATTGTTACAAAAGTTTGTTGCCTAACAACAGAAATATTCAATATTAAAAGTAATCATAATGAAAATTTTGATTAAAGGCTTCTCTGCAGCAAGCATGACATTTATTGCTATCTTAGGATTTTTATCCTCATCTATATACATAAATGACTACTTTTGTATGTATGTCCGGGGTAATCTTAAAAACTACTGGACCCATTTTAACTATTTTTTCACCAAGATAGCTACATTATCAGGGAGCAACTTAGGCTATTATTTATTCCTAAAAAGCTTAGTTTAAAAACGTTATGATGGAAAACATTAAATGTCATGTAATTTCTCCATTAAATGATTAAATATAAATCCCATCGTTACAAAAGTTCTGTGCCTAACAACAGCAATATTAAAAGTAATCATAATGAAAATTTTGAATCAAGGCTTCTCCGGAGCAAACATAAGTTTAAAGCAGGGTTGGCAAAAACCCAGGTTTTTTTTAGAAAGCCCATGGACCCAGGGTTTTTTGGGTTTTTTTAAATAAAACCCAAAAAAACCCAGCTAAAGTTGGGTTTTTTTAAAAGAAATGTGGGTTTTTTTGTCTTTTTTTAGGGAAAATGTGGGGGTACTTGTAGCATATTGTAGCGTAAGTGTATAGACAAAGTGCAAAAATTGTCTTTGGGTAAAAAAAGCTGGAAAACTAGTTAAAATTCAGCATATTCTGAAGAAAAGTATAAAAGACTACAAAACCAAAGAATGGTGAAGTTTCAGATTTTTTTTAGTTTTCATTATTACCAACAGTTAGGCAAAGTTACTTCTCGAGTGATAAAATCTATTGTTCGTTTTTAATTACTACATTTTTTTTTTTTTTTTTTTGCATATTACTTTATTGTATATCATTTTGTTATGCAAAACTACTGTAGAACCTCAAGTAGTTTAAATCAGTTTTTACTGAATTCCAGCTTAATCAACACATTTCTTTGAATTGAATGTTGCCTGTTTTTCTACTTCTGTGCACAGAGTAAGAAATATTAAACTTTTTCGAAGATAATGAAAATACTGTACATCCTGTTCTGTTTTCTATTGACTGTTTGAAAAATCTGTTAATTTCTAAAAATATACCTTGTGTTTATTCGAGATTTGTGACGTGTTGGTTTGCAGAAAATAATTCACCTGAAAGCCTTTTAACTAGAGTAGTTTCCTCTGTACAATCTACAAATATTGAGAAAATCAGACGAGACAGGACACAGTCAAGATAATTTGAGTTATTTATTGACCAGTTAAAGAAAAAAGTTAAATATATTTATTTAAAATCTTTGAAGTATTTTTTTAATGCTGTTAAGTGTTAAGAAATACTATTAAAGTTCAAAATTCATTTTTTGTGTTCATTGTCTGTGATGAAGAACAAATAAAAAAGAAATTTAAATTATGAAAGTATTTAAATTAATTTTTTTTTAAACTTCTCAGAAAATTTTAAAAAACCCAAAAGTGGGCTAAATAATGGGGTTTTTTAAATGGGTTTTTTCAAAAAAACCCATTGGGTCCAACCCAATTGGGTCCAATTCGGCCAACCCTGGTTTAAAGTCATTTGGAAACTCTACTTTTTTCTACTTTATTTCAAACATTTGGAAACTCTACTTTTTGCACACTTAGAGAAACAGCGCCGACTTATATAACGCAATTCTCTATAAACTGCACAACTTTTCAGAAGTAAACAATAGGTTTTTAAGTTTAAAAAATTTCTTTGTTTTGCCTTCCTAACATAAAAATTGTTAGGAAAATTAAATTTTGAAACAGTTTTTCATCTTTCCAGCTTAATTCAAAGCTTTTAAATGAAAATTAATATTCACAGTAAAGAGAAAATATCAGATGGCTCTTGAAAATGCAGCTGTTAATGCAAACCATGAAGCTGACAGAGGTGCAGGATAATTCACTTCCTTTTAATGGTAAAGCATGTTTATTTATGAATGATTAGTTGTATAATTAGTGTTTTAATACTCATTGCAGATAGAACTCATTCTGAAGTGCTAATATAGATATATTTTGAATATTAGTTTCAAAATTTGTGAAATGACTTATATAACGCCAAAACCTGTATAACGCAAAAGCTCTGGTCCCAAGGTGTGCGTTATAACGGTCTTCTACTGTACTCGTTTGTTCTTTATACTTATTGCTATTTTACTTTTATGGGTAAGGAAGAAGCTCGATTTTTAATCACGTCAAAGCGGTGTGTTTTGAGTTCTTTCAGTTAAAACAAAACGAAAGAAAGTAGCGATTGTTTCTCACAATTATTATTGACCCAGGCTACGCCAGGAATTTTTGCTAGTTAATATATAAATCTAAAACCTCGCTTGCTCAAGTAGCATCAACAATGGTTTTAAAATTTAGGGCTTACTTTGATATAATCGATATTCTATTCCAAACTCAAATTTTATTATGTACCAGAAGCATGTGCAGAGTTTCAATAATGAGGGTACCACTGCATCCGGGCCCGTGATTTAAAATAATCAGTGGGAGGGCAATTACTACTCTACTCCTCCCCGTCCCACAATAACATTACTACTACATCTTCACTTTTTCATTTTCATACATCACTAGGGCTGGGCAATATACCGATATACCATCATATATCGATATATATCTACTACCGCAATAACAATATTTAGATTTCTATCTGTTTGATATATCTTTTATAAAGAAAATATGGGACTTCATTACAGAGAAATTAAAATACTGACTTAACAATATGTAATCTTTCATAGCTCTGTGTTATGGGTGAATGTTTGAAGTTTTAAGATGTTTTCTGCATTGTTCAAAGAGTTATTTAATTTTTAACTATAGTCAAAGGGAAGAATTCACAAGGTCGCCGAAGGTAAATATGGGCCCCTTTGTCAGTAGATCTCCGGATTTCCTCCCCCTATAGAGTTTTCAAAACTTATATTACTATCATTCAGAGCAGGTTCCTTCCAAGGATCCCTGCTCTCTTTCTGACAAAGCTGACATGACCTCTCATAGGCCCATAAAAGTGAACGTGTATTGGTTAAGAGAGCATCCTAATGCAACAATTAAAAATTAACCTATAGGGAAGTTTTCGATTTTTCAATTTTATTTTTATATGATAGAGTAACATGTATGAACATCATAGGTGAAAAAATTTTTGCGATACGATAAGTAGTTTTTTTTAAATTAATTTTTAAAGTTCAAGCGCCTGTGATGTCAGATGGCATAGGAAGTGACGTCCGATAGGAGAGAAATGCTAGCGAACCGGTTCCCATGTCATGGGAGAAACCGAAGAATGTGCATTCGACTTCGAAGATGAAACGTAAAAGGCTTATCTCCTCGCATTTCTGGAACATTAAACCTCTCATCCTCTTGGAAATATTCGAATATCACCATTGATATTATTTGAGGAAGATTATTTAGATTGTGCTTTAATGAATCCGGCCTCCATAGTGTGTTCAAAAGGATTATTGAATTTCTAAAAAATAAAAATATCAGCGCGCTCAAAATGTCCCTAGCGAAAACAAGGGATCTTCGGCGGAAGGCTGCCCATTCGCGCCCTGTGACGTAGGCTCGTGACGTTTCAGAAGAGCTCACTTTTGCACGTGGATTTTTAAAAATTCATTAAAAATCAACCACGGTGTTTTAAAATTCGGCGATGGTGAATTTTTTAGTTTTGAGGGTCAATTAACAAATATGCAATGGCCAAAATATGAACATTTAATAGGTTGTAACTTCCCTATTGAGTTATCAACACGATTCATAGTTCAAATTAAACATAAACTATTGATATTGAGCTGAATAAAATGTTAAAGAAAAATACTGAACAGAAATATTTTTATTTAAAAAAAAAATGAAAAACGAAAAAATCCTAATAAGAATACTTATGTCTGGCATTTATCACACAAGAGGTAGAAAAATTGTAACACCTGG
Organism: Uloborus diversus; assembly: GCF_026930045.1. Classification (NCBI taxonomy): domain Eukaryota; kingdom Metazoa; phylum Arthropoda; class Arachnida; order Araneae; family Uloboridae; genus Uloborus; species Uloborus diversus. The sequence continues at coordinate 36,159,920 of NC_072736.1, forward strand.
CAAAGATGAATTCAAATTAAAGTAAATTGTCCAAAATAATCGTTTGAAAATGCTTCTTATGTCCATAAGTGATGGACAGAATGTATAGTTATCTTATCCACGCCAACTACACTTGGATGGTTGCATAAACTGCAGTTTTAATTGCGGATCTACGAAGTAAAACCAAAGATAAACATGAAGCAGAAAAGTGCACAACTATCCTGGAGCAAAGAGAAGCTCATTTGGGTGCAACAAGACTGAAAAGACATTTTATTCAGTGATGCATATTTATTTGTAATATCTGTCGAAAAAAGAGGAGATCAGGGGCAACCTCAAACAGGGGCAACAACGTTGGAAAAGTATTATATTCAGTGATGAATCATTTTTGAAATATCTGTAAACAAAAAAAGGTGTTTGGGTTTGAGGTTTAAAAGGAAAAGCGTATGAGAAATCTTGTGTAAGAGGTTCTCTCCACTTTGTCACATCCTTCTTGGTTTGTGGGTGCATGACAGCTGCTGGAATTGGGAAGTTATATATATATCATAAAATAAAACAATGCGTGATTTCCGCTGTTAATCAATAATACTGAATGATACTTCATCTGAGGCACATCAGTTACCCATTTAGCGACACATTTTATCTTCCAGCAAGGTTCTACTCCGTGTCACATCTCTAAATCGACTCATAGATTTTAAACAGAAAGAGGAATTTCGGTATTGAACTGGTAAAGCAACTCTGCCAATCTCAATACAATCAAGAATTTGTGGTACCATCAAATCTAAATAAATCCGTTCAAGATCTGGTGCCCGCCAACAAAATTTAGCTTGTTGCCGCATTGAAGAGAGTATGGAAACAGTGTCAGAAACGATTAATGCAAATAGGTGGTAGAATCTATGAGAGAAAAGATTAAAGCATCGAATTCAGCAAAAAATGACGCATTCTAGTATTAATGTTGTTTCTTTTGAAAGTGTTTTCCCCCCTTTAATTTGAATATTCTAATTTTTTGACTCAACGTAAATCTTCATCACTATAAACGTTTGGATTATTCTGTCTAAGATTACTTTTAATTGAGTATATTTCAGATGAAGTTCACACTTTAATGTCTAAGAAAGGTAGCATGTTCATTTAAATGCCTAATTTGCACTTATATTTGGTTGGAATAAACTTTTTTCCAAAATGTGGGAAGTATTCTATTATTTTGAATTTGAGTTGTATTTCATCGATTAGCTGAAAATGAAACTGTTAAATTTTTTAAAAATAACTTTATAAATGTAATCATAAAGTGCAAATAATTTTAGGTACAAAGTACAAACATGCTTAAAATTGAGTTTTTAAAATTTCATTTTAATAAAATATCTGAAGAGTTCAAAAATTTTGGATGGCCTCTCCCAAAATGATTGGCTAGATCTGCCACTAAGCTAGAGTGTATATATTGGTAAAGATTAAGAAAAATATAAAAGAGATGAATAGCAACGCACACACATGTACGTGCAGTTAGGTAATTTATTGAATTATGCTACAAATATGCCGCACTTGTGTTAAATTTATTTGAATATAAGATAATTATGCATGAAGAAAAAAAGTTCCAAAAAAAAGCAATTTAGATTATATTTGGTCAATTAAAGTCATGATATCCGTGGATCCGCCCCTTTCAAAAAGGAAGCACTTATTTAATATTTCTCGTTTCTTATACTTTGCACAAATGCAGTCATTACATTCTTTTGATTTCTGTTATTAAATTACAGTTTTATCTTATGATTAAAAATTTTGCTTCAAATTTCAGAGATTGTGAATGGAGATTACAAATAAGAATGCCTGTAGTGATGACCATGCTTTACATGCTGTGGAGGAAGTTCTGCTGATGATTACGCTATTTCTAATTAAGTGGTGGTAAGTATTCCTTGGCTATAAACTATTCTTAGCTGCAAATAAAATATTAACTTTCATGCAATAAGCAAACAAAAATTAGCTTGTGGATGAAAAGACTTCTTATGTTTTGTTTGATGTCTTTTCAATAATAAGGTTGTTTTTTTTTTTACTTAATTATCAAAAGTCCTTTGTAACCCTAAAAAGCATGTGTCTCCGATTCTAGTTGCTATTTGTACCATTTAAATGTTTTTATGATGTTAGCAACTTCTTTTAGTTGTGTAACATCAATTTCTATTTGTACAGAACTTTTCTTTTGCATTTTCTTTACTTGGAAACCAGCCAAGGAAACTGGGGTTCATAATAATCCCTACTTGCATTAAGACATTCTGAGATCGGTAATATGATCTAAAACTAAAGTCTGTGGGAACAATCCTTTCTCACCCCCTTTGTCTGAACAATACCCTTGTTTTATAATGTCATAGTATTGCTTTTATCATAAGTAATAAAATATGACTTAGTAGTTGTTTGCTATCATGTGCAGAGAAAATAATTTTTGTCACTATAATGCACAGACTAAACAAATGTCAACAAACTATAATGTACAGTACAAATGAAAAAAAGGCTATCTTAATTAAAATAATTTAAAATATACCTAAAACACCTTCAAAAAAGTGTTACAAATATAACTTACATTTTTACCGCAATAGTAACCTTTTTTTAAAACCTTGCTTCTAGTGATCATATTATAAAGTATGTGAGTAAGCATAATTAGTCCATTTGCAAGTCTATAAATCTTTTATGGTACGTTTTTGATCATATTAGTTTTTTAGATAGTATCTGGAAATCCCTGGAGCAAAGTTTAAACCGTATATGTTGATTAAATTAAAAACTAAATAATTCATTTTACTATTTTTAAATACATATAGTGTTCTTGAAAATAATTTGCCAATAGTTCTGTCACTTGATTGTGAAAATACACATACTCTAGTTTGAAATGCAAGCAGTGTGTTCTATACTGACCCTCAGTGCACTGAGATACAGGCCCCTAAAAAGTACACATTTTATCATATTTTGATGACAAAACTGCTCTTTTTTCTTAGCATTGAGAATTAACCATACATTTAATGAGCCTATTTAATAATTTATATATATCGCTACACAAATTGCTCATAAAAACTATGGTTGAACCGCAGTGCATGGAACCGAGATGCCTCAAACATGACACATTTTCACTTACTTCGTCAGTTTAGCCAGCCTTGCCAGGGTCCACTGAAGGTCAGCCATAAAATTTGTGATATATTTCATTTGAGGCACTAAATATCATGGTGTAATCACAAAGATTACTTTTGCTGATGCTCCATGCGCAGAGATAATTGAATTATTAAAAAATGTCGATATGTGTGAGAAAAACCCTAAGTTAAGACCAACTTTCAGTGTTTTTGTAGGTCATAAAAAAAAATTTTCTAAGAAAAGAAAAGATATGTGTCTTCTAAAATCATTCAAAGAAACCACTAAAGTTTTTTGCAAAATCAAAAATGGCATGATCTGACCTGTCTGACTCTTGTAAAAACTGGCTCTTAATATCGAAAAATATCCAAAAGACCCGTTCAAAGCTTCCCGGTTTCGTTAACGTCACCAAAGATAGTATAAAATTGCACTTTTAGAAATATCCGCTTAGGAGCCCCAAAACATATCCGTCCTAAAAATTGCCTAAAAAAGATTTTAGTTCCAAAAAAATTTCGGTTCGGAATATTTTTGCGTTTCCCCTATCATTTTCAGATATAGCCAAAAAATCGGTTTTTGACACAATAAGTGCCGAGAAATTACAGGAGAAAAGCTGAAAGATCCCCTACCATCACCAAAGAAAACCTACATTTGCATTTTAAACTTCAATTTCGAAAACTTTCGATGGAAGACGATTGAATCTTCCTCCCTCTAGCAACGTCAACAAAGATAACCCAAAATGGCGTGTTTAAAACTTCAGTTTCGAAAAATTTTTGGGAAGAGAACTGATCCTTCCTAAGCTATGGTCACAAAAAATAACTTCAAATTGATTTCAATTTTGAAAGAATTTTAGGGAAATACTCTGAAATTACTTTTTCCTGAAGTCTTGAAAAAGTTCCTAAAACTGCAATAACATCAATTTCAAGAATTTCTCCATGCACCTTGAATATGCCCGACTCTTTTGTCCTTGCAATCAAACACAGCCAAAGATTAACTAAAACTTTTTTTACTCCAATTTCGATAATTTTCTGGGCGCAATCCCTCCTTCCCTGACCCCCTGCCTCCCCCCTCCTGCATTCTTCTTCTGATGTCACCGAAGACAGGCTATAAAATACGTGACTAGTAAATTTTGGTATTTATTACTTTCTTCGAAGATATAAATTGTACCTAAGGAGTTTCTTACTATTTAACTTTTCTTCCTTTTTATAAGTTCATCATTCTTCTGTTTTTTTTTTTTTTAATTAGAACTTGATATAGAAATTTGAAGAAAGATTTATGTGGACGTTGAATATTAGTCAAAATATGAAAATTACTTTTGAGGGGAGGCACATTTGGTCTTCGCACGTGGGCGGCTGACACCCTAGGATCGGCCCTGTTGAAGAATCACAGTAACACTACCAAGGTGCAACCAAAAAATAGTGTTAGGAGGGCACTGCTAAAGAAATCTCGCTTTCGGTGGATAGAGGTGGAGGGCGGTATATTCTCTCCCGGATTTTTTTTTTTAAATTATGGTCTTAAGAACGCAGTTTTAGACGGTTTTTGGTAATGCTGTGGGGAGGAAAAATTAGGGAGGCCTTCTGCGGAAATTTTTAGAAATTGAAATCTTTAAAACGCTATTATAGGCTATATTTGTTGATGTTAGTGTAATGAAAGGAATGGGGCTTTTTGAAGTTCCCTCCGCCTATCTTTTCAAAATTAAAGTTCTAAAAACGCAGTTTCGGAATAACTTCATTGATGTTACAGGCAGGGCGGTTCTAGGGCTCTCCCCAAAAACTATTTTGAAGTTCAAGTCCTAAAAAACGAAGTTTTAAAGAGACATTCAGGGATACTAGTTGGGGGGATTTAAACGCTCTCCACTCATTTTTCAAAACTAGTTTCTTTCGCTTCTAGGTGTTGCCCATGCTAGGTACGCCACTGTCTACAGATTGTTTTTGCATATTTTTAAGGGGGAAAAGGCCTAAACTATATCTGACCCCTTGGCAACTGTCATATTTGCCTTGTTGACAGCAGTACATGCAGAGATTTGTGCACATTAAACTTGTTTTGAACATATACCTCTGAAATGCAAACTTATTTATTTGATTTTTATTTTTCAGTTGTTAATTGGAAACTGACTTGAAGAAAGGGAAAAGAAATGTGATAAAGATGACAGCTATTAAAAATTACTGTTTTGTACTTTTGATTGTTGCTCATTTTTAACTCTTAATTGTTGTAAAAAATTTGAACAAAAATTATTGTTGCAAATAAATTTTACTTATTTTTTTCTATATTCTTGTCTATATTTCTTTCTTTTTGAGTCTCCAAAACAACATTTTTCTTCATTTAAAGTACATATATAATATAATTTCAATGCTCCATATATGTTTTTCTTTGTACGCTTTTTTTTTTCTTTCAACAGACAATATCTTTTGACATTTTATACTATACCTAATACCAATTCTTGTATTTAATTGTTGCAAATTATTTTCTATTTGGATTGGTATGATCATTAATAAACACATTAGTGAGTAAGAATTTAAAATATTGAGCTATCATATAAAAAAACATTCAAAGTATAATGTAATGAAAAAAAGTAATCATAACTCTGTCCATAAATAAACTTTTCTGTGTTCCAATCTTAAAGATATCATTAAATATTTGGTTCTCAGAAGAATTGAGAAATGGTAAAATGCATTTGATGATTTAAGTTTTAAAAAATAGTTATCACTCGAGTTCAACTGGCGAAAAATGTATTATGAAACATACAAAGCTATTTTAAAGTTCAAAATGTATTTTACTGCAAGTAACAATCCTATATGCAAAATAACATAAGAATTTTGCTTTTTCTTTTCTTCAACAAAATTACTGAATTAAAAGCACAAAAAGATAATTCATTATTTTTCATAATGTCGATGAAATGAAATAAGAAAGGAAGAATGTTCAGAATTTCTTATTGTCACAAAGGTCTAAAGCAACGGTGATCAACATATGGCTTTTTGGGCCTCATCCAGCATGCGAACTAATCCACAAAAGCCACCATGTCCATTTAACCATCACCATGAAGTAAATTCCATAACAATGTTTAAAAAAAGGGATAGGGGTTTCTTTGTAAGGAGATTAAATTGTAGAAGGGGTGGGGGGCAATGTGTGATAGGATCTTGTGCGACTGGAGGTGCCATTGAAGGCATTGCTCTCTATAGCATGTTTCGTTATGAGCTTTTCCAGGGGAAGGGAGGGGGCAAATAGTGTCACTGCAGTGAAATTATACCACACCAATTCCAAATTGGGTAGTGGTGTGGTGGGGACCAAAACCACACCAATTTACATTTTATAAATACAAAGGGTTGGCACAAAAGTCATTGCAACTATTTTTTTTCTTGAAGATACCAGCCCGGTTGGAAAATGATATATACAGACAAAAGAACAAGGTGTTAGCAACATGTGTGGACATTAGGGTGTTTATAAAAAAACTTCTTTTCAGCTAGAGTCCAGGACACCCCCTATTTTTCTTTAGACTTACTAATAGTATTACGCTGTAAAAGTTTTAGCTTCTTACTCAAATTTTAAGAGGGTGCTCAGTGGAGCTATTAATTTAACATTAGCCATAGCATAGAAAAAGAAAAATTTAGAAACATTTATTCTCCCCAGCTGTTTTTCTTTTTTGTAAATGTTTTATTGCAATGTGTGCATGTTACTAGTGTATATTATAATGTGTGGCATTGTTTTTTCAGTTAAGTATATATTTTTTTTAGCCTCTTTCCTCATACTTATAAAGTTTGGGGGCGGGGGTTGAGAACCCTCTTTCAGTTGAAATAGGAAGCTAAAATTCTGCCAGTATGTTACTATTTACAAGTCTAAAAATATTGTGGAGTGTCCTGGTATCTAGGAGAAACTTTTTTTTATACATGTACTTTTGAACCAGCCTAGTGGACAATGAATAGTAACGCTAATCAGTGGTGTTCCCATTGAGTATATTCCATATACGCCATATACTCTTAAACATTTATTAGACATATAGGGTATACACTCAAGTTTTAAAAATTTGCATATTATGTATATGATCGCATACACATATTGTGCATAAAACTACTGGGAGTATACCCTCAGAAAAACTGACGGGAACATCACTGACACTAATTTATTATGGTAGAATACAGGGAAATATGGCCTTCACGGGGCACAAAAATAACTCAGCACGCATAAAGTTAACATGAGTAGCTGCAGTCCACACTCTGTTTTATGTGGTCTTGCACACGATTCACCAACTGACTGATTTCTCAGCCCTCGCTGCGCTACCAGGATCTAGTTGGGGGCCATGGCCCCTCCCAAAGCCTTGTGATTGCAGGAGTTCTTTAAGGAAAAAAATATGAGAAGATAACAAAATTTAACACATGTATTTTACTGAAAAAGAAGTATAGGCCTTAATTGGGAGATAAATTATATCCCTATCCTCAAAACAAAACTTTTGTTTCCAAAATGTTTAATTAACTGCAGACACTTGGACGATCTCTAAATGCTGCGGTTCTCAGAGTATACTTATTGTTCACAAGACCAAAGAGAGCCTAAATTTTCGTTTTTATGGTTTTAATTTCGAAACTAGGAGGAGAACCCCTTTTCCTGCGCCCTTTCACAAATGCCTTGATATGTAGCAAAAAATTGCATTTTTAAGTCTTTATTTGGAAAAAAATGTCAACGGAAACTAGCTTATCCAGCCCTTATCACTTAACTTACTTAAACAACTTAAATGAATTTTTTTGGGACTTCAACTACAAGCGAGTTTTGATAGGACCCCCCTCCCTCCTTAGTTTATATCGTGATGATAGCTTTAAAAGGAGGTTTTTTGGAGGAGCTCACGAATCTTCCATCCCTTTCTAAAATATGTATAAATATAGTTAAAAATCGAATTTTTAGAGCCTCAAAGGCAAAATATTTCCAGGAAGGAAGGATTCTAAGCACCTTCTTTTAATGTAAGCAAACATTACCTAAAGGTGCATTTTTAGGCTGGACAGCTGAAGAGCTAGAAGAGCACCCCTCCTCTTCTAACTTCTCAATGTATAATGACAGAATATTTTGGTTTCTAAGCGTTATTTTCAAAAAGTATTTTCGGGCCAGCTCCCGGCGAAACCTGACCTTTCTCCGTACATCATCAAAAACATACAAAATGTGTTTTTAGTTTCCTAATTTTCAGAAATTACTGGGAAATTTAAATTTTGAAACATTTTCGAGGGAGATTACTAAATCCAGCCCCTCAGTTAATGCCTCGATACCCCGAAAATTGAGTTTTTAAAACTTTATTTTAATAAAATTTCTGGGGTGTTATCAGGGCCCAATTTCTCAATAGGCAGAGTAGGCAGCTGCCTAAGGGCGGCAAATTTGCTATTATAATACACATTTTTTGAATTAAATTGTTAGTCTTGAAAGTAAAATATTAGCATTCTTTCATTTTCCACAGAGACAATTTTTCGGGATAAGATATATCTTATGAAAGTCAAATGTTTTTCAATCATGGTATTTGCCGAATCGTCAGCAAAATTTGCCGAATAAAAAATTTTTTGGGAGATCACTGTGATCATTTCATCGGGGCGCCTCAGAATGTGAAACGAAATCATTTCTTCATAAGTTTGACAGTTTGAATCTGGGGAACACTTTTTTACGTTTTTTTAAGTCAAGGATATTTTGCTTCTTAAAGGGAGTTAGGGGGCGAAGATTTCAAATTTGCCTAGGGCCGGCATGGAGCTAAATTCGGCCCTAGGGAGTTCAAAAATTTCGGATGATCCCTCCCGAAACTGTGCGCTACTATATACCAGCTACAACTCAGTGATTAGTTCCTGTTCTGCATATACTCTATCTTTCATGCGATACACATACGATTATAATCCGTTCATTTATCTACAAGAAAACAAAATAGTTGTCATGGCCCGTACCAACACTGGTGCATCAATTTCTCAAATCCAGGAGGGCAGTTGGCTCCCCTGTCTAAATGATGGACTTGGTGGCAATGTCGGTGAAACATCGGCCGATGTTGCAACATCTTCCAGACGTTTTTCAGTAGTCCTGATATAATCAGCCCTTGAGCAGCCGTCTTTGGACGAGATACGAACAATTAACTTTACAATCTAGATGCATCTTTTTGTTTTGAAAACAGAGTTCTGGTTTATTGGTCCTCGTCCTGCCCCTCTTCTTATAGTGAACCTAGAGTCCTATAAGAAAAGGTAGTTTTCATACAGTGGCGCTAAATGAACCAAAAGGCACAGTTGTGTCGGTGTTCCCTTTGACTTTAAAGTCAAAACAAGTAAAGACTGCATAAGGTTCTGAGGAAGAGCTCCTGAAACCTACCGTCCGCCCCTCATCATCTATACAAATAGCCTAATGCAGTTTTAGGTCTTCCACTTCGAAAATTTTCGTTTGAGGAGAGCTAGGAACTCTAGGGACAGCCTCCGAACACTGACTTTCTTCTGATATCATTAAAGATCAACTAAAACACACTTTTTTACATCAATTTTAAAAGGATTTCGGTTGAGGCTTGAGGACCGGGTCCTCAGTCTAGGAAGATTGGGCCCCCGCACATTGGGCGCCGTCGATTGGCCTCCGGGAACATTGGGGGCCGAGAACTTTGGGCGCCGAGCATTTTGGACGCCGTTAACTTTGGGCACAAGAACATTGGGCGCCGAGCATGTTGTGCCCAATGTTCCCGGCATGCACCCAATGTCTGCGGCGCCCCATCTTCCCATTTCGGCATTCAAAGGAGTGGTTCGGTGTCCATCCCCACAAAAACGATACCCTCCCCCCTCCATAAGAAAAGAAAAGAGACCCCACAAATCATCAGGGGTCATCACGACGGTTTAGCATGATCAAAACTCCTGCTAAGTTGTCGTTTCATGAGAATTTCAATGGTACGATCTGCGCTACAACCCCAGCAACTCTCTCGTGGGCACACCTGACATGGTTAACTATCTGAAAAGGCATAAACAATTGCTTGTATAGTATGGTTCTGATAAAAAGATGTATGACCTTGAGAGAATTCATTTCAGTGTGGGCAAAAGAAGATAGGGATACTCGAGGGGGAGGAGGAGTCCTGACGCAGACTGCGGCATTGATATATTTCAGGAGGGGGAATAGTTTTAGAAGTTTTTGATTTTTTTTTTTTTTTTTTATCTTATTTATGGGGATGCTGTGTACCATTTGAAGGGAGGATTTGATTAGGCGGAATAGTTTTTCAGGGTTCCTGATATCATTTTGAGGGGGTTGTGATTGGAGGATAAACGAAGCGTTCGAGGGGTTACTACTCTGCCTATCCTCCCCAGCGGCGGCTCGTGGCTTAATTTGGCGGGTGGGCGCCCTGATGGAGGTCATTGTGACCTCCCAAAAGTCTCTTTATTTGGCAAATTTGGAGTCCATATAGCTTTTCAGGCCTAATGTATCTTCTAATTATGTTTTAGTATGTGTGCATGCTTTATTTATATCATTCGGTAAAGTTAGGAGCTTCATTTTATAAATTGAGAAATGAACCACTCTCCTCCCAAAAGGTCGGGTTGCCTCTGACGATTGTATAAAGTTTTCACAAGAAAAAGGCAAACAGATAAAATGAAGAGAACTAAGATGGGCGTGCCAAATAATAAGGCAATGAAGACCAATAAGACCCCCCCCCCCTCCCTCCTTTTTCCCATAAAGAATAGCAAAAATTGGATTGTGACTAGGATCATGCAGCAGCATGAACTTTCACTTTAATATGCTTCGTTATTATATGAGGTAGTGAGAAGCAAATGGATGTAAGTGGACATTTTCAAGTTTTGAGTGAAACGCGTTTAAAGATAACTTCCTAAGTAGGCTTTCATAGATTTTTTTTTTTCTAAATCATGCTGTAGAGCAGTACCTACCAGGGCTATTAGTGCTATCTCTTGCCCTAAGACAGAGGAGAGGTTCACCTACCATTTGTACTGGTTAGCTCCAAATATTTAATTTTGCCACTTACATCCCTTTGCTTCTCACTGCCTCATATATATCAAATTACGAAAATGGTAACTATTTCTTCTACAAACACAGTTTACTGAATTACCAATATATTCTTTTTATAAGAAATATAAATTACTTTTAATTTTCATTGTGTAATAATTTAGGTTTGCTCAGAGTTAGAATACTCTAGCGCAGAAAAGACGTGACAATAAGGCCAACACGATTAAGACTTATTACTTTAACCAAATATCATAGCTTATAAGAAAATTGAAAAAATCTCACCCAATGAAGATTATTTTAGGTGCAGCTTTTAATTCAAAAATATAAAGTTTCAACTCTTATTATATTAGCACGACACTGAAAACCAACTGAACCTAAATTCAAACTGAAACTTAAAAAATGGCAAGCGCCTTTTCGAAAATAAAATGTCCATTCAGAAATTTCGAGAATGCGCTCAAAGTTCCATAAAGGAAAATAAACAAATTAAAATGGACATCCCATGCAATAAAATGAGTGGGAACCCAAAATATTGTAAACCCCAGTACCTCATGGTAACAGCCGTTTAAGATTAAAGAAAAGAAAAAAATGGATTAAATCAAAAGAGAGAAAGAGAAAGCGATGAGAGAACTTTTCCTTTCCCCGTGGGGTGGGCTCCGAAAATTCTGCCCATCACCTCACTGAAACTTAGTATAAGCGACGCGAGACAAGACACGTTCCTCTCATTGCTTACACTATTGCTATTGAATGAAGATATTTTTCGAGGGGGCAGGAAGGGAGCCGGCCCATACGCATCGTTCGGAGTGATATTGCTTGCCGCTTTCGTTACTTTGATTTAATGCTCGCTGGTTTTGTGGGCTGCCGTTAAAATGGCCTAAAGAATCATTCTTGAAGCGCTGTCGCTATTTGATAGAAAAGGAACACTTTTTTTCTTATATTAGCGATTAGCAAAGTGCTAGAAATTTAAAATCAGTTTCATGCCCTGATTTTATTTAAAACTGAAACACAAAAGACATTTTTAAATAATTTAATTATGATCAATTTTATCGGGTGGGCCCAGCCCACCCAGCCCATAGTGACGAGCCGCCACTGATCCTCCCAAGAACGAGATCCCCGAATATGAGATCAAAAATCCTCTAAAATACCCGCCATCCTATTAAAATTGCAATGGTACAGTCTACGTCATGAACCCTATACCCCTTGTAAGCTTCCCCAACATATATTTGTCTGAAAAAGCTTAATCGAGCAATCGTAAGTATGGCTCTGATAAAAAGATATTTGACCTTGAGAGAGTTAATTTCCATTTCGAAAGAAAGAAAATAGTATTGTTAATTTCTTTCACTACTAAAGCTAACCGCAACAGTAGGTTAGCTTTAGAAATGATTTTTTTAGGAATTGAGGATTATACGGATTATATTGGGAACCTCCCTCTAAATGATAGCATTCTTAAACTCATCTTTAATTTCGAAAAAAGAAAAAATCAGAGGGAACTTCAAACCTACTGCACTCTCTTTCCTCTATTGATAACAAAGCCTATGAAAAGTTGCTTCTTTATAACTTCTGTATGAAAAAAATCTCGAGGAAAACCTACCCTTAAAGTATTCTACAATTGCAGGGGTTGTGCGTCATTGCGTCAAGGTTTGGATTTTGAAATTTTTCCGATGGAGACCACCGAACCCATTCCTTATCTGGCAGTTTGTCACTAAAAATAGCCTACAATTTCGTTTCTCAGAATTCAGTGAAAATTTTCTGAAGAGGACTTCCGAATATTCCTCTCATCATCACCGAATATGTAGTGTTTTTAAAGCATCAATTTCAGAAAACTTGTAGGAGGAGCCTCCAGTCCTCTAAGTCAAATTAAAACGTCTTCAGATTTAAAAGAAAAAAAAAATCAAAAATCGAAATTTATATAAATCAATTTAGAAAAGTTCTCTGAGGGAAGCTCTGCACTCCTTAACCCTCACATGACAAAAATTGCGTCTTTATATACCACTAAAATCGTGTCCCCTCCTAAATATATCTATGTATAATGTATATATACTTGTGTCTGTGCATCAAATAAAACGTTACCATTGCGTTAATAGAAAGGTAAGCGATTACGACCGTCTAGGCCCGGATCTGCGTGCCCGCTGACCCCACAGTGCGGGGGGGGGGGGGCACATCCTTAAGGGGCCCTACGCAGAAGAAATGGGAGGGGAAAAAAAAGCATTAAAGGCTTGTTAACGTTTCAAATATACACTGCCTTGTGGGGAGGTTCCTACAGATTTTGCTGCAGAGGGGGGGGGGGGGAGGGCAAAATTTAGGGTTTATAAGAGTCAAGGAAATTTAAATTATTCCTTAAAATTTAAGGAAAGGTCGTCATGAAAGAAGTATCAGCAAAGTTTACTAAAAAACGCTATTTATCAGCTTTACACAGAAACACAAAGAGTCAGACCTTGGCTAAAGTAGGGAGCTAACCACCTCCCCCCTCAAAAAAAAAGAGGTAAACTCTCAACTGAACAGTTTGCGCCTAACCCCCCCCCCCTTTCGATACGAGGTCACCCCGCATATACAATCACTTTTTTAATGCTTCATATATTGAATAGAATTCTACATTTTCGGATATATAGTCAGGTCTTAAATACCGTAAACGCTTATAGTCATTTTTGTCTCACTTTGTTTGGGTGATTTCAGCTTAACTTTTCCAAGTTCAAAATAAACCGTCGATAGAAAATGATAGTGTTGATCGATTCACGTATTTGAAGAAAGAAGAATTTGCTTAATAAGTGTGCGTTTTATACTCTTCTCATGTCATTTGATAAAAATTAAATTCGAGTTTTGAATTGGACAGGCGAGTGTCCAGGATTTCATTAAGGGAGGGCTTTTGGTTTCAATGTTTTTTCATTCTTGCTTGCATTGTCAGGAAAACACAACAGTGCCAAATAATTCATTTCTTTACACTGTTCCCAATGAGGGGCGTAGCGGTGGGAGGGGATATAAGTCAGGACCGTTATACTATATACATGTCAGAACCCTTATGAAATTCACCTTCTAGAAGATAAATTCTGGTTGCGCTAGTAACCTCAGTATTTACTCATTCTACTGCTTGTTTAGATTTCAAACCTGTTTACTGTGCACTAAATTTCAATAAGTATTAATATATTTCTAAAAAATCTTTTATGACACATGTTTTCAGGTATTCTAAAATAATGCTTAATAAACTAAATAGTAAAAGGTTCGTTGCAAATGCAAATTATTTACATTACCCAAGCACAATAACATTACTTCTTGAGATATGGCACTCACAATGGAAAAAAAGAATGTTCGATTACCCCACCCTTTTTCAGTTGTTGACACCAAAATAAAATCAGCTCTTATACCTTCTAAGGGCTACCTGTCAATAAATTTTTGTTTGATCCCGTTCATTATTTCTTGAGATACAGCAGTCACAATTGAAGACAAAAAACGTTCTATAGCTCAACCCCCGTTTGAGATATCGACACCAAAAATGAATCAGCACCTGCTCCTGTTAATGGCAACATACGGACCAATATTTGTTTGATTCCGCCAGTTACTTCCAGAGGAATAGCAAGCATGCGTAACTCAAGAAACGTCCCATTGCTCCACCCCCCTTGGAGGAATTCGCGCCAAAAACCAATGCACACAAGTTCACATTGAGGCACATATGTGTACCAAATTTTGTTTGATTTCATGTGGTAGTTTTTGCTGTAGAGCGGCCACAAAAAAACTGGTCACACACGTACGTGACACACACACTACTCAGCACACCCCAAAACGTTCAAATCTATCAAAATTTGAAAATTTGCACAAATTCAATACTTTTTTCTATATATTAGATATAGAAGAAAGTAAAAATAGTTTAACCCATATTAAAGTACAGGTAACTTGAATAATTAAAATATCCTAAAATTTTCTACTTTCAATTTTCCAAAATTGCAGAGAAAAAAAAAAAATAATAATATTCTTCATGTACAAGTATATTTGGAGTTCTTGATTGAGAATTATTAAAATTGTTTTAATAATATTCTGATTTAGGTCTTAATTGTATTGTGAACAAAATTATACATATATTTTTATTTTTTAAGAGAGGACTAAAATGTAAATTTTTCCATAACCATCTCTCTTCATTACAACCTTAAAATTTCATGATAGACGTTGTTCACTGTCACACTTTATTCTGACTGAATAATAAATAGCCAATTCATCTGCTTCAAAATGATTGATTTGTTTTTAACAAGTAGAAATTTGATAATTCATTAACAGCAGTTTTTATAACTTCAGACTTTCAGCTGTATATTTTCATTATTTATTTACACATTTAACTCTTTGCACTAGACATCTTTTTTTCTTGCTGAATTTTCATTTCCAAAATTTGAATGGAATAAGTTAATTCCCTGGTATCAAATAAAATTGAATATCCTCTCAGATACGGCAATATATCACATAATGCATAGGGATTAAAATTATTTCTGATGTAGAAGCAGATACTTTCTAAAATTACATGGAGGTGTTTACTGTAAAGTTAAAAATATAGCCATAATCCAAACAAATTTTTGTGAATAAGAGTTTTATATGCATTTTACAGGTACATTCATAGTCCATGATTTCAATACATCTTTTTTATAACAATAAAAATTCAAAAGTAGTTGATATAAGAATACATAAAATAAATCTCACAAGATTCTCAAGTTAAAGTACATTTTAGAATCTTAGTACACTGAGTAATTGAATTATCATTCCACTCGAAAAGCCTAGCGCACCACATTGCTAATATTAGACAAAACAGAGCAACACATCATTCAGGATTAGTAGTAAAGTGAAATAGTCTGTTCAAATCTTCAATTTTTGAGGAGATATCCAGATAGAGCACAAGCATCTTCAAAACATACAACTGGTAACATCAACTGTTGGAGGGGTAGGGGTCCAGGAGCAGTATTTTTCAAAGAACTAAAACCTACAAAATATAGAATAAGTACAATTAATACAAATAAACAAACTCGGGGGGGAAAAAAGGAAAAGTTCTAGGATAGTTCTTTAGAATTTATAAGCACATGCATTTTTAAAATATGTAACTGTATGACCAATAAATGTATTATATCATTTAATGTTTTTCCAGACTAAAAATCGGAAAAGAAAAGATTAAAATAGAATTACTACAGGAGTATATGAAAACAATACAATTGTTTGCATAGATATTTCAAAACAAATAAACAGATTGCATGGGCCCAGCAGTGTCACCATAATCAATTTTTTTTCAACTTATAGCATCTAACAAAATTTCCACAGATTGTAGAGCTGCAGAGTAATAAATTATACATCTATGATTTAATACATCTTTTTCACCAGTACAAATATAACTGTTTTCAACAATATGTTTACATGCCAGAAGCAAGGCCCACATAGTATCCCTTCGACACCAGTCTTCATTTCTTCATCAAGATTTTTTCCCCTGGCTTGTTTATCACTCAATTTGATATTACAGTTACCCCTTGTTATATTGTGCTTTTCGGGGGACAAAGAAAAAGCACGTATTATCCGAAAGCGCGAAGTAACCAAGGTTATTAAAAATAGTCATCCATCCAGCACATACATGTAAATTAGCATTCACTCTTTTTGACATGATTTTCAAAAGGTTTCGTTTTATTTCAAGAATTTACTATCGCACGTATTGAAACTTATACAAGATTCAAATTTAAGTAAATTTTCAACGTCAATATGAAATGGTGACTAAAGATGATCTTCAAGAAGAGTGAGCATTCCAATACCATCTTATTCCCAAGGGACTTTCTAATCCCTTCGATTTGCAGTAGAAAGGATGTGAAAAGTAAAAGTAACCAGATTGTTTAGAGAACTCTTTTGCCCATCCAGAGCATTCTTCCTTTCTTTGATGCAAACCTTGATCTGTGGAACCAAGCACAAATCTTTTCTGTGCTAACAGGCAGTCAGAGAGGGTGTATGTTCTCTTCTACTTAGACCAGTATGACACCTGCCTACTCTCTCAATCATTGTAAAGGTCTTGGTATCAATACAAAAGAAATATACTGCATGTATGTACATTTGGATAACAAGAGTTGCCACTGCTTTTCCAGCGAATTCAGAAGTTATTAAATACAAACAAAAAACCTGACTGCGTAAAAACCAAAAAAAAACTAAAAAGAAAAATGTATAAGCCCAGTAGTTTAGAATGTTATTAAGTACTACTGAATAACTACACCATTGAAATAGTTTTATAACCGTACACAGGTAAGACAACAGTGGGACAGGATCAACAGTGGGGGCCCATTCCTTTCTGATTCAAGGAACCCCGTAAAATTTGAATGGGCTCCGACTGTTGATCCTTCTCTTCTGCTTTTGAATTTATGATTAGTCTTATCTGTGTAGAATTATAAAACTATTTCAATGGTGTAATTATCAGAAATACTTAATAACATTCTTAACTACTGGGCTTATACATTTTTCTTCTTAGGTTTTTACGCAGTCGAGTTTTTTTTTTTTTTTTAATATTTCTTTTTTATTTTACACTTTTTAGTTAATTTTCATTGACTTAGATGATTATGAGAGGATACACTTCTCAATCTTGTCATTTTATTGAGAGAGTTTGTATCTTGAGGTTTATTAAGTAACTTGCGGTGGTCTAATCTACTGATAACTAGTCCCTCTAGGCAGGGCCGATTAAAATATCGAGGGGTCGTAGGCCAAATACTTTTTTGGGGGCCCCTGTATTCAAACTTTATAGCATTAGCCGTCGGCTGAATAAATTTTAGCAAGACTAAAGTAATTTCAGACATTTAGGGCCCCCTAAATATCGGGAGCCCTAAGCCCGGGCCTAGTTGGCCTGTTCAGCAATCAAGTCCTGCTTCTAGGGGCCTAACTCGGCTTAAAGCTACATGTGCATGACCTTCAGCAAAAGCAGCCTGTATAACTCATGCTGACGCGAGCTAAGAAACGGCGTCAGTCAAATCTCGCAAAACTAAAAGGTAGACAAGAAAGTACATAATGCAAAACTCAGTCTCCTGAATCCTGACAAAAACAAATGCAACATGTTAGAGATGAAAATTGAATTAGTAGACTTTCTTTCTTTTGGTGCTTATTGCACGGGTTTATTTTGATGAGGACTACAATCTGAGTGTCTTGCCTCCCTTACGCATGATCTATTTTTTATTTCAGTAGATTACATATAAACAACACATGAAAGAATTTACATCAGAAAGAGGGGGAAGTACATGCGGAGCGAGGGTGGGAGTTGAACCCACCGCCTCAAGTGTGAGAAAAGCCCGATCGGTAGAGTGTCGGATTCGGGGCCGGAGGGTCCTGAGTTCGAACTTCAATGGTCGAAGACCCACTGTCGTCATTAAAGGGGACTGGGCGACGTTAAATATGCTCGTGGTCTCAATGTCCTCCAAGTGAAACGATACCTTTGGGGGTGCTAGTACCAGGTAGCTATTAGCTCCTGGACTAATTCTAAATTCTCATTAACTGTTCGATCCGGTGATGGTGCTGCCATCTATCGGTATAAAAAATAATGGAAGCAAGGCACTTAGTATGCAGTCCTCGACATAAATACAGTTGTGACTCGGAAGCGGAAGTGTGAGAAAGAATCGCTTAGACCACTCGGCCACTGAGGCGGGACCGCCGCGAATCTTAAGAGAGAAGGGAGGAAAACATGGACATGGGAACCGGTTCGCTTAACTAAATGGATGTCCATGTGGTAGAAAAGTGATTCCTTTTCAACCAATGATCGTCCGCCATTTTGTGGGCAAGTACTTCCCACTGCACATCCAATAAGCTTACTATGGGTTCGTTTTCCGCAATTTTTGAGGGGATTTTAAATTTTAAAGTACCACTTTCAATGGAACATCTTATTTTTTGAAAAAAAAAAAGTCTCAAAATAATTTTCTATTGGAAATTCACTATTGGAGGTAATTTTAGAACAGAAAATATATTTCGCATCTTCCTAATTTGTAACTCATGTTTAATTCGGCTATTTGAAACATTAAAGTACCTACCTTTCTCATCGACGAAAAACTAATTTAGGGTTTTATGGATTCCGGGTAAGTCAGTTTGAATCTCTAGAGGCCATTCATTGATTGCGTAAGGATTTTGGCAACTTGCTTACCCTTACATGGGGGAGGGGGGGGGGGTCAAAAGATTTTTCACCCCCTCCTTATCTTACATAAAATTCCATTTCGATTTTCAAAATAATAAAATAACAAATCTTACATCGCTGGAATCGTTATTCTTTTTTTAAAAACCTTTAGGTGTAAAAAAATATTTACTAAAAGGATTCTAGACTGAATGTTTTTTTGATAAATATTTTTTGTATATAATGAAATACTAATTTAAAATAAGACATGCAATACACAGTGCGATACTTTTATTATATTTTACACTATTCATTCTATGAAAAACAAGTAAAAACAGCTCATCCTTATACGTTTTTACCTTCCCGAAGAAAATAAAATATGATCCTTGCCAAACCACTTGACCGCACAATTTCTAATATAGAATATCGACTTGAAAATTGCCCCTTCTTTTTCTTTTTATATTAGAGCAAAAAAAAAAAGCAAAAATGCCTTGTTCCATTTTTGCAATTTAAATAGTATTTTCGCATTTTTCAAAAAATGTGACCATAGCGGAAACCTTGATTGAGACCAGAACATTATGGTGCTTTTCAGGCCTTGACACAAACAGTTTTTTTGGGGAGACAATATTTTTTTCAGAAAATGAGTGAGAAAAAAAAGAGCACACTGAATAGATCATATAAATGCATTTTAAACAACTTATAACAACAATTTTAAAATGACATGTAGAGAACTTACCCTTGCCACCTTGTTCAACAAGTCTCTTTCAATGGAAAGATATCAAGGAAATTTGTCAACCTTTTCCATCTTCAGATTGCTCAAATTGAGGTCAGTCCAGTCGATTCACAGGGAGACTGCAAAGAAGGAAATATGTAAAGCAGGAAGATACTGGGTTCAAAGCCCAGTTTTATAGGAAAAATATCCGCTTTGTAGAGGAACCATCGTTGAAGACAGGATTCTTAGGTTTTCTGCAAAAAAAAAAAAAAGGTGATTTAAAGAAAGAATATGATTAACATGAACTGCATGCATTGGGGACAATTAGTTACCTATTTCACAAATTACTTTGACAAATTGTCAAATTTTCATCTTAGTAGTAACTACCCAGGGTTGGCTTCTGCCGGCAGAAACTAGTCTTTGCCGTGCCAGTGGCAGAAACTGGTTGTAACCGATAAAAACTGGCAGAAACTGGCAAAAACTTAAAAGCATCTTTAATTACTTAAGTGATTGCTAAATGATATTCGTTTAAGTAAACTAAAAAATGAAACTTCATTTCATCATTTAAAAAAAATAAAATTCTATGCTAATGCCCTTGATTTAGTTCGAGAAGGGAACTTTTCATTTGCAGATGCTCGTAATGTTTGGATTAATTTAACAAAGGACGAAAAATCATATAGGTGCTCAGGAAAGAGGAGCGACATACAAAATTAAAAGGCATTTCAGATTTTAATTTGCTCACTTATATGCTTCATCTAAATTGTTTGTGATCGAAATTATCACATGCTTCAAGAAGAAAGTGCCAGAATTTTACTTGCCAATATTAACATAAATTTTGTACCTAATGTCACAGCTTTGCAAAATAAATTGGCCCTATTTCTCGAAACTTTATTTTCCAGTCGAATTTCTCCCACTACCCCAGTTACTACATGGTGGACCAGTTAAAAAAAAAGCAATAGATGAAAGTTTCAAACATTGCTTGTTCCTTCATGCATTGCCTGCTCTTGCATGAAGGAACTCTAGCTCTTCTGTTGCAGGAATATTCTAAAGTTTCTCATTTGTAGATTGAGAAACTGTTTAGATTTTAGAAATAACCTTTTTGAAGAAGCAACTGCAGGGTCCAAACAATGTAATATTTGATTTTAAATTGTGGTAATATAATTAAAATGTGCTTTGGTTAATAATTATTTTTTCCATGCACTTCCTATTGCATGTCAATATTTTTTTTTTTTTTTTTTTGTGAGTTTTTGCCAGTTTCTGCCACAACTGTGGCAGAAAGTGGTTTTCGCCATGCCGGTTTAACCGGTTTCTACCAGTGGTTTTAACCGCCTCCGCAGAAACTTGCCAACCCTGTAGCTATCAGAATAGAGGCTCTATCCTTTGAGGAATGCACTAGCCCAAAATACACCTTGTCATCATATAATTCCATCAATCAAATATTGTTTTGAAAATTACAGATTATCAGGGGCTCTCAAACCCCTGTCCCTTCTTAGATGGCAGGACGTTTTCACCCTAGGAAGATTTGAAATTATTACATGAAAACAAATCACTTGTTGACGATTTGCAAAGCAGAGGAGAAAACACAGCATTTAACTTACTTTTACCACATTGAAACATACTTAGCATAAAAACGCATCCAGTTATATGCTTGTAGAATCGTAATGTCATGAATACAAGAAGTCATAAAATCCACCTCGGGAAGATGCTCAATATTGTTTGATATTAATTTTCAATTTTACTAATTAGTCTGCTCAAAAATTAATTTCACTCTGCTGCAATGCTTGTAGCTAACATTACAAACAGACCGGCCCAATATAATAGTTAAAACAAAAATAACATACTTCGTATATAATTATACAAAACACAGTGAAACAACCATTTAGCTCGAACACCGTTGATGCGAAATTAAATATTACGTTACAAATATAATGTTTAAAATTATGCACAAGCAAAAATAACCAGCGTACTTTGCATTGATCAGTACTTAAAGTACAAAATTAATAATCTCAAATGCGAATGATAAGGTATTAAACGACTTAAATATTAGAATGAATACATTAAAGATTCAATATATATTTTCTAAGCCAACAAGAAATATAAATAATACACAATAAATATCTACAAACTGAAACTATTATGGTTAATGATTGATCAATTTTAAAAAATAATGATACAAACGTCGGAAAATTCAAAACCACATACCTCCACCAAAAACCGCTCGAACGTAAAAAAATGGCTTCCTTCCGGAAAAACATGAATACCCTGCCAATAATCTAATCGCCAGATATACAAGCCAACGCCAAGTGCCGGTTAGATCAAAAGATGGACAATTTCTTTGGAGTGCCGCGGTTGACCTATTGTTCTCCGGTCAGGTTTTCCTCGAATGTGCAAACTCGGTCTAATGGCGGAATTGAAAACTAAAACAAACGCACATGGTAACGAAGAAAATGCTAAAAGTGTTGTGATTTTTGTTCGTACGTATGATTGTTTCGCTTTATTCTTTTTAAATTAATTTTCAAAGTCTTGTTGATATTCTGACCCACGTAGAAAGAAATGAGAATTCAAGAAGCATTACTAAACGTCAAACATTAATGCAAAGTACGTAGTTCGTAGTTCTAAGCAGCCATTTTCACGATGTTGAATTCGATATTTATCAATTCTTGATAAAACTAAATAATAATTGTGGCCTGACAAGAATAACAATTAATGCTAGAAAATTTAATATGACATTACAAATTATTACCAAAAGAAGATGATACTTCTTTGCTTTGCTTTGGCTAGCGCTTGTTTTCCATTTGTAGCTGAGTTATTTCTCTTGAATTCCCGAATCGGTTAATTTAAAAATTTTCTGTTTCGATTTTTCTAATTTCTGAGTTACGATTTAATTGTGTCATGTTATGCAAATCATCAACAAAATTCTCACGGATATATGGTGGTAGTTTTTTTTTTCAGTTGATTGACAATTATTTCTTTTTACTTATCGAATTCTGTAATCTTACTACCATTTTATTCCACTCATGATAAAAATTGAAAATGGTTTAACTAAAAACGCGAAATCTCGCCAAGGCTACTTTGCTCGCACAATGCCAAAATTATAACCCTAAACAAATTTGGCGATACCTTTCAGCTGAGAATAAAAGGAATAAAGTAAATTCTTTCTCGGTTATTCATTTTGTTCTACGATAATATATTCAAGAAAATATTTTGCATACTGTCCATTCCAACTAAATGCTGCTGTAAAATATGGTAAGTTTAATTAATTTAAGATTAAAAAAACTCCCATATTCTTACAAATTCATACAAAACAATAAAATTTTTTACCTTGTAGAACGTTATCCAAGTTTGTTAATCCAGAATTTTCGCTTTCACCTATTATTAAGGAAATAATGAAAACTAACATTATTTTGAGGAGCTCGAGAATACTACTAAGGGACGAATTAATTTCTGTAGCTGAAAGCAAACTAAAACACATCGATTGCGTTAATAAATGCTCAGAACAAACTGCCTGTGTTTACGTCAACAGACACACATGGAACGCAACGTGGCAAAGTTTTAGTTGCATTCGCAGTTTTATAAATCACCGCAAGGTAGCGTATTCGAGCGCTGGAGTTCCGAATTGTCAAAACCCAAATAATCACAAAAAAATATATAAAAAATATTTAGAGAGGGATTAAGATCCTGTTAGTGTTGTTACCGAAGCAGTTTTAAGTTATCGCCAAATTCTTTCGTTTTCTCAAAACTTTTAAACTGAGCGAGAAAAAACGGTTCTATTTACTGAACGTTTCATTTATGGTTTCATTTTTGTTGCTGCTAGAAATACTAAAATTTAAGAAAAAGAAAAAAACTCAAAAACAAAAATCATGACCTTACTATGAATTTCTTGTTTCTACTAAGACTAGATAGAAAAATAAAATCAAGGGAACATGAGCTACGGCTAAGTAAAAATATAAAGCAGGCATGATAGCTCAAAAAAAAAAAAAAAAAAAAAAAAAAAAAAAAAAAAAAAAAAAAAAATTGAATTCTGAAATTTTGAATTCTAATTTTCACAATCACGAGTTTCGGTAGGACCCTACTCATTGGAATTATTGTTTCTTGAAACGGCTTTTGTCCCCTCAAGCTTGCCCCTCCTCCTGGGCGCTTACGTTTGAAAAGTTATGTGTGTGTGTGTGTGTGTGTGTGT
Organism: Uloborus diversus; assembly: GCF_026930045.1. NCBI lineage: Eukaryota > Metazoa > Arthropoda > Arachnida > Araneae > Uloboridae > Uloborus > Uloborus diversus. The sequence continues at coordinate 36,183,896 of NC_072736.1, forward strand.
GTGTGTGTGTGTGTGTACAGGCATGGGTGTGTGAAGGCGTGCGTGCGTGTGTAGGCTAGGCTTGTGTGTGTGCGTAGACCTGTGTGTATGCACAAAGGCGTGTGTGCATGGGTGTAATGGCGGGGACAATGGTAAGGACCAGAGGAGGCACTCCTGGAGAGGCCGATGGGCGACGGTGCTGCAGCAGCCCCAGTTGAATCTGAAAAAGGAACCGGAATTCAAAGACGGTCAAGTGAAAACAATTAGCAATCGTAAATGCTAAAATAAAATAAAATAAAATAAAATAAAAAAATAATTTGAATTTTTGGCATCTTGAATTCAAATTATGTTTTTCGCAATCACGAGCGTGTGTGTTTGTGTAGTTGCATGTGTGTGTTTGTGTAGGCGCATGTATGTGGGTGCGTGTGTGCGTAAGTGTATGTATGCATGCGTGTGAGGGAGTGTTGTGTACGCGCCTGTGCGTGTAGGCGTTTGTGTGTGTGTGTAGGCGTTCGTGTGTGTGTATATGTAGGCATGTGTGTTTGTGTCTGTGTAGACCTGTGTGTATGCACAAAGGCGTGTGTGCATGGGTGTAATGGCGGGGACAATGGTAAGGACCAGAGGAGGCACTCCTGCAGAGGCCGATGGGCGACGGTGCTGCAGCAGCCCCAGTTGAATCTGAAAAAGGAACCGGAATTCAAAGACGGTCAAGTGAAAACAATTAGCAATCGTAAATGCTAAAATAAAATAAAATAAAAAAATAATTTGAATTTTTGGCATCTTGAATTCAAATTATGTTTTTCGCAATCACGAGCGTGTGTGTTTGTGTAGTTGCATGTGTGTGTTTGTGTAGGCGCATGTATGTGGGTGCGTGTGTGCGTAAGTGTATGTATGCATGCGTGTGAGGGAGTGTTGTGTACGCGCCTGTGCGTGTAGGCGTTTGTGTGTGTGTGTAGGCGTTCGTGTGTGTGTATATGTAGGCATGTGTGTTTGTGTCTGTGTAGACCTGTGTGTATGCACAAAGGCGTGTGTGCATGGGTGTAATGGCGGGGACAATGGTAAGGACCAGAGGAGGCACTCCTGCAGAGGCCGATGGGCGACGGTGCTGCAGCAGCCCCAGTTGAATCTGAAAAAGGAACCGGAATTCAAAGACGGTCAAGTGAAAACAATTAGCAATCGTAAATGCTAAAATAAAATAAAATAAAATAAAATAAAAAAATAATTTGAATTTTTGGCATCTTGAATTCAAATTATGTTTTTCGCAATCACGAGCGTGTGTGTTTGTGTAGTTGCATGTGTGTGTTTGTGTAGGCGCATGTATGTGGGTGCGTGTGTGCGTAAGTGTATGTATGCATGCGTGTGAGGGAGTGTTGTGTACGCGCCTGTGCGTGTAGGCGTTTGTGTGTGTGTGTAGGCGTTCGTGTGTGTGTATATGTAGGCATGTGTGTTTGTGTCTGTGTGCAAGCATGAGTGTGTGTAGGAATGTGTGAAGTCGTGTGCTTGTATGTGTGAGCGTGCGTGTGTGTAGGACATGGACGCCTTCGACCAGGAAAAGCTCAGGACCGGGGGACAGCCGCGCCTGGAGGACGGCCGGCGGTGGTGCTGCAGAGGCCCTGGTCCAAGCTGAAAAAGGAACCTTAACATCAAGGACGGTCAGGTGAGAACAATAAGCAATCGTGATTGCTCAAAAAAAAAAAAAAAAAAAAAAAAAAAAAAATTAATTTGAATTTTTGGCATCTTGAATTCAAATTATGTTTTTCGCAATCACGAGCGTGTGTGTTTGTGTAGGCGCATGTGTGTGGGTGCGTGGGTGCGCAAGTGTATGTATGCATGTGTGTGAGTGAGTGTTGTGTACGTGCGTGTGCGTGTAGGTGTTCGTGTGTGTGTGTGTGTGTGTAGGCGTCCGTGTGTTTGTGTAGGCGTTCGTGTGTGTGTGTGTTTGTGTAGGCGTTCGTGTGTGTGTGTGTGTGTGTGTAGGCGCTCGTGTGTGTGGGACATGGACGCCACCGCCCAGCAAAAGTGGATTTCGGGGGACAGTGGTCAGGAGCAGCCGCGCCGCCGCCGGTGGACGGTGGTGCTGCAGGCCTGGTCCAAGCTGAAAAAGGAACCGGAACATCAAGGACTGTCAAGTGAGAACAATAAGCAATCGTGATTGCTCAAAAAAAAAAAAAAAAAAAAAACTCTAATTTGAATTCCGAAACTTTGAATTCAAATTATGTTTTTCGCAATCACGAGTTGCGACAAGACTCTACTGGTTAGAGTTATTGTTTCTAGAAATGGCTCCCCTGCCCAAGCATGTCCCTTCTCCTGGGTGCTTACGTGTATATAGTTGTGTGCGTGTGTGTGTAGGCTTACGTGTGTGCACGTAGGCGTGTGTATGTGTGTAAAGGCCGTGCGCGCGTAGGCGACTGTGTATGAGCATGCGTGTGTAGGACATGGACGCCACCGCCCAGTAAAAGTGGATTCCGGTGGACGATGCTCAGGACCAGCCGCGCCGCCGCCGGTGGACGGTGGTGCTGCAGGCCTGGTCCAAGCTGAAAAAGGAACCGGAACATCAAGGACTGTCAAGTGAGAACAATAAGCAATCGTGATTGCTTAAAAAAAATTGAATTTTGACATCTTGAATTCAAATTATGTTTTTCGCAATCACGAGTGTGTGTATGTAGGCGTGTGTGTTTGTGTGTGGGGGGTATGTGTGTTTGTGTGTGTAGGGGGTATGTATCTGTGTGCTGGCATAAGTGTTTGGGTAGGTGTGTACATGAATGTGTGTGTGGGGGGGAGTATGTGTATGTGTTTGTAGGCATAAGTGTTTGTGTCTGTGTGCAGTCATGAATTTGTGGGTAGTTGTGTGCATGTGTTTGTGCATGTTTGTGTAGGTGTATGTGTGTGTATGTGTTTATGTGTGTGTTTGTGTGTGTGTGTGTGTGTGTGTGCGTGCGTGTGTGTGTAGTTGTGTATGTATGCGCGTGTGTGTAAGACATGGATGCAACCTGGAGACGGCTTTCGCTATAGGAGCAGCATCGTGAGGACCCGGTGGACGGTGGTGGTGCGGAGGGTGGCGGTGGGAAAATAAAATGATAGGACATCAAAACAGTCAAGTGAGAACAATAAGCAATCGTAATTGCTTAAAAAAAAAAAAAAAAACTCTAATTTAAATTCCGAAACTTTGAATTCAAATTATGTTTTTCGCAATCACGAGTTGCGACAAGACTCTACTGGTTAGAGTTATTGTTTCTAGAAATGGTTCCCCCGCCCAAGCATGTCCCTCCTCCAGGGTGCTTACGTGTATATAGTTGTGTGCGTGTGTGTGTAGGCTTACGTGTGTGCACGTAGGCGTGTGTATGTGTGTAAAGGCGTGCGCACGCAGGGGAGTGTATATGAGCATGCGTGTGTAGGACATGGACGCCACCGCCCAGCAAAAGTGGATTCCGGGGGACAGTGCTCAGGACCAGCCGTGCCGCCGCCGGTGGACGGTGGTGCTGCTGGTCCAAGCTGAAAAAGGAACCGGAACGTCAAGGACTGTCAAGTAAGAACAATAAACAATCGTGATTGCTCAAAAAAAAAAAAAAAAAAAAAAAAAAAATTGACATCTTGAGCTCAAATTATGTTTTTCGCAATCACGAGTGTGTGTATGTAGGCCTGATGTTTTTGTGTGTGGAGGGTATGTGTGTTGTGTGTAGGGGTATGTGTATGTAGGCATGTGTGTTTGTGTCTGTGTGCAGGCATACGTGTGTGAGTAGTTGTGTGTATGAATGTGTGTGTATGTGAGGGGGGGGGGAAGCGTTTGTGTGCAGGCATGAATGTGTGGATAGTTGTTTGCATGTGTGTGTGTATGCATAGGCGGATTTAGGACTGAGTTCCTGGGGGGGGGGCAGGATTTTTTTTTTTTTTTGGAGCAACATTTTTAATTGCCCTCCCCCCTCCCTTGTTTTTGTCTGTTTTCTGTGATGCGTAAGGCCATTCTTTACTTTTTTATGTGTCGTTTTCATTACTGTGTGTAATCATGCTGTCCTTTTTAAATTGACCTTAAAAGAGAGGGGGCTGGTATTAAGAGAGTGACGCAGTGCTCCCTTTTAAGTGGGATATAGTATATCTCCAGTTTTAGGGGGGCCCGGGGGTTACTCCCCCGGAGGAAATTATCTAAAATGGATATAAAATTCTGCATTTTGAGGTCTTATAAGGGTTAATTGGAAATAATAGGCAAATAATTTTTTTTTTAAAGTTTTACGCTTTAAAAGTGCTTTCTGATGCAAGTTAATACTTTAAAAGAAATGGTGCACTGATTTAGAGAATAGGTATCAAGAGAGTAACATACTACCCATTTGAACAATTCTTAATTTATACACTTGATAAGAAATAAAATTGAAGCACACTTTGCTTAGGAGTTTCAAAGACTTGTCTAATTATTTTAAAGGTTTGGTTGGTTACATTGGGTTTTTGGCTCAAGAGCCCTTGTAGGATACTGCGCCAATTCTTTTCAGGGATTTTAGAACCTATCAATAATTTGCACTTTCCAGTCTCTGAAATTGAGTAGTAGATTATACAGTTGTACAGTATTGTTCAAACTTTGTAAGAAACGGCTATTTTAAGTTTAAAAGAAAAAATAAACTTTAACTTCCTATTCAAAAAAGAAAAAAACATGATATTTTTTTGTTATAAGATTTTGGAAGATAAGTTGTTACTATATAAACTCCTCCCAAAACTGGGGGGCATTGTCCCCTTTGCCCCCCCTCCCCATTAATCCACCCATGCTCTTCTTAACTATTCAAAAACAAAAAAATAATGATTTTTTTTTAAATTTTTTGAAGATGTGTTGCTACTACATAAAGTCCTCCCAAAACTGGGGGGCATTGCCCCCCTCTGACCCCCCATAATTCCGCCCATGTGTGTATGTGTTTGTGTGTGTGTGTGCATGTGTTGGTGTCTGTATGTAATTGTGTGTGTATGTTTGTGTATGTGTGTGTAGGTGTATGTGTGTGTTTGTGTGTATATGTGTGTGTGTGTAGTTGTGTATGTATGCGCGTGTGTGTAGGACATGGATGCAACCTGGAGACGGCTTTCGCTATAGGAGCAGCATCGTGAGGAGCCGGTCGACGGTGATGGTGCGGAGGGTGGCGGTGGGAAAATAAAATCAAATAAAATCAAAGGACATCAAAACAGTCAAGTGAGAATAATAAGCAATCGTGATTGCTCAAAAAAAAAAAAAAGAATTTTTGACATCTTGAATTCAAATTATGTTTTTCGCAATCACGAGCGTGTGTGTTTGTGTAGGCGCATGTGTGTGGGTGCGTAAGTGTATGTATGCATATGTGTGAGTGAGTGTTGTGTACGTGCGTGTGCGTGTAGGTGTTCGTGTGTGTGTGTGTGTGTGTAGGCGTTCGTGTGTGTGTGTGTGTGTGTGTGTAGGCGTTCGTGTGTGTGTGCAGGCGTTCGTGTGTGTGTGTATGTAGGCGTGTGTTTGTGTCTGTGTGCAGGCATGTGTGTGTAGGACATGGACGCCACCGCTCAGCAAAAGTGGATTCCGGGGGACAGTGCTCAGGACCAGCCGCGCCGCCGCCGGTGGGCGGTGGTGCTGCAGAGGCCCTGGTCCAAGCTGAAAAAGGAACCGGAACATCAAGGACGGTCAAGTGAGAACAGTAAGCAATCGTGATTGCTCAAAAAAAAAAAAAAAAAAAAAACTCTAATTTGAATTCCGAAATTTTGAATTCAAATTATGTTTTTCGCAATCACGAGTTGCGACAAGACTCTACTGGTTAGAGTTATTGTTTCTAGAAATGGCTCCCCCGCCCAAGCATGTCCCTCCTCCTGAGTGCTTACGTGTATATAGTTGTGTGCGTGTGTGTGTAGGCTTACGTGTGTGCACGTAGGCGTGTGTATGTGTGTAAAGGCGTGCGCGCGTAGGCGACTGTGTATGAGCATGCGTGTGTAGGACATGGACGCCACCGCCCAGCAAAAGTGGATTCCGGGGGACAGTGCTCAGGACCAGCCGCGCCGCCGCCGGTGGACGGTGGTGCTGCAGGCCTGGTCCAAGCTGAAAAAGGAACCGGAACATCAAGGACTGTCAAGTGAAAACAATAAGCAATCGTGATTGCTCAAAAAAATTGAATTCTGAAATTTTGAATTTAAATTATATTTTTCGCAATCACGAACAGCGTCACGACCCCACTCATTGGAGTTATTGTTTCTAGAAGCGGCTCTTGTCCCCTTAAACCTGCCCCTTCTCCTGGGTGGTAACGTGTGCATAGTTGCGTGTGTATGTGTAGGCTTGTGTGTGTGCGTAGACCTGTGTGTATGCACGTAGGCGTGTATGAGTGTATGTGAAGGCATGTGTGTGTATATGTGTGAGTGTGCGTGTGTGTAGGACAACGTCACCTCCGACAAGGAGAAGCAGATTGCTCTGGACCGGAGGAGCCGCGCCTGCAGAGGCCGGTGGTGCTGCAGAGGCCCCTGGTCCAAGCTGAAAAAGGAACCGGACGCCAGGGACGGTCAAGTGAGAACAATAAGCAATCGTGATTGCTGAAAAAAAAAAAAAAAAAAAAACTAAAATATTAATTTGAATTCTGAAGTTTTGAATTCAAATTATGTTTTCCGCAATCACGAGTTGCGACACGACCCTACTCATTTGAGTTATTGTTTCTAGAAACGGTTCTTGTCCCCCCAAATCTGCCCCTCCTCCTCGGCGGTTACGTGTGTTTGTGTAAAGGCGTGTGTGCGTGCATATGTATGCTTGTGTGTGTGCGTAGACCTGTGTGTATGCATGTACGCGTGTGTGTGAGTTTGTGTGAGAGTGTGTATAAGTGTGCGTGTGTGTAGGACATGGACACCATCGACCAGGAGCAGCGGATTCCGGGGGACAGTGCTCAAGACCAGAGGGCGGTGGTGCTGCAGAGGCCCCTGTTCCAAGTCGAAAAAGGAACCAAACGCCAAGAACGGTGAAGTGAGAACAATAAGCAATCGTGATTGCTCAAAAAAAAAAAAAAAAAAAAATGAATTTTGATCTCTTGAATTCAAATTATGTTTTTCGCAACCACGAGTGTGTGTATGTAGGTGTGTATGTTTATGTGTGTGTGGGGGGTTTGTGTTTTGTGTGTAGGGAGGTATGTGTATGTGTGAGTAGGCGTGTGTGTTTATGTCTGTGTGCAGGTATGAGAGTGCGGGTAGTTGTGTGTATGAGTGTTTGTGTGTGTGGGGGGGAGGAAATGTGTATGTGTGTGTAGGCATTTGTGTTTGTGTCAGTGTGCAGGCATAAGTGTGTGGGTAGTTGTGAGTAGGTGTGTGTGTATGTGTAGGTGTCTGTATGTATGCGCGTGTGTGTATGCGTTTGAGTGTGTGTATGTGTTTGTGTGTGCGTATGTGTTTGTGTATGTGTGTGTAGGCGTATGTATGTGTGTATGTGTTTGTATGTATGTGTACGTGCGTGTATGTATACGTGTGTGTGTATGTGTGTAGGCGTATGTATGTGTGTGTTTGTGTGTGTGTGTGTAGGCGTATGTATGTATGGGTTTGCGTGTGCGTGTAGGCGTATGTATGTGTGTGTTTGTGTGTGTGTACGTGCGTGTATGTATTACGTGTAAGTGTAGGATATTGACGCAACCTGGAGACGGTTTTCGCTAGAGAAGCAGCATCGTGAGGCGGCCGGTCGACGGTGATGCTGCAGAGGGTGCTGGCGGGAAAATAAAATGATAGGACATCAAAGCAGTCAAATGAAAGCAAAAAGCAATCGTGATTGCTCAGAAAAAAAAATGAATTTTGACATGTGGAATTCAAATTATGTTTTTCGCAATCACGAGTGTGTGTGTATGTAGGCGTGTGTGTTTGTGTCTGTGTGTGCAGGCATGAGTGTGTGGGTATGTGTGTGTATGTGTATGTGTGTGTGTGTGTGTAGGCGTATATGTATGCGTGTGTGTGTAGGATATGGACGCAACCTGGAGACGGTTTTCGCCAGAGGAGCAGCATTGGGAGGCCGGTCGACTATGGTGCTGCAGAGGGAGGCGGGGGGTTGAAAAAGGAACCGGAATTCAAGAACAGTCAAATGTTATATACAGTAGGAGCTGTAATCATGTTAAGTAAATTTTAAATGCAATTCTAAGCCTTTATACGCGTGATTGATAGCGTTTTCATAGTCGGAATATAAGGAGAAAAAGCTCAATGATTTAAATTTTTTACCTGCTGTCAGTTCATATTTGTTAAGAAATGTGTGTTCTGACCCTCGAAATTCATCTTAATGTGTGGTTGGCTCTGTGGGACGTTTTGTTTTTTAATTTTTAATTTAATATTAGTTTTTGTTATTGATTTGGGGTTTCTGTTATTCTTCATTTTTGTTTTTCTAGGCATCCTTTAAAAAAAGTGAGATTAAATTCTCTATTTGCTGTTTCTAAAGGTGTTCCCGGCTCTGTATTTCGTCGGTCGGAGAAGTTCGGTGGAATGGGTCAGCGCTGCATTAATGCTTAAATAAAATGGGAAAAATTATTTATGGCCTGTCCAGTAGCAGCTATACACTCTTGTTCTTGTATCCTACATCTACCGAGTAAGCTAGAAATAATTTTTCACATTCCATCTAAGCATTAATGCGGCGCTGACCCATCCCTTCCAACTCTCCCTCAATTTTAACGGAGATTTCTTTAAAGAGTAAATCATAGTCTTGATTATATTTTTGCCGAAGGTGACATTTTTTGAAGAAACTGCCATTATTCTGACGGGAATAACTTCCGTAACAAATTTTACACTTGGATAACACGAGGAAACAATTTGTAATATAATTTCTGTTGAGTTTGGTTTTTGAGCTATTATATTGTTAACTAGCAAAAATACCCGGCGTTGCCTGGGTCAGTAATAATTATTAGAAAAAATCGTTACTTGCTTTTGCTTTCTGTTTTAAGTGAAAGAATTTAAAACACATCTTTTTGACGTGATTAAAAATCGAGTTTCTTCCTTACCCATAAAACTAAAATAGCAATAAGTATAAAGAACAAAGTAGTATTGATTTAGAAACGAAAGCACTATATTTAAGCATATACACAAATTTAAAAAACATGAAATTAATCTTCTCATGTTTAAAAAGATTAATCTGTTGATACTTTTTTTTTAACATGGAGTCTAAAACCTTCTCTGTATGGCTAATGAAGTACGAAGTGATTAAAAAAAAGTAGCTGCGCTCGTAATCCCCTTATACTTGCTTTAGTTATTTCGGGAAATTTCAATCATTGTGGCTCTTGGTGCGATTTTACCGAATTTGCGAAAGTCGTTTCGGGATACCTTCGATGATGCTCCCCCATTCTTTCCTTACTTTGTAAAACGATATATTAATTTTCGTTACAGAGATATCGTCGCCAGATGCTGAGATATTTTTGGTCACCATAAAATGGCGCTAAACAGTTTCATCCGAAATGTTACCAAAATAAGTAATAAAATTTGGTGATTGTTTGAAATTGTGCAAAAAGGAAAATTAATGGAAGTTTTTGTGCTGTTTATGGATTTGAATAATTTAGTTGCTGGATTATTTAATACAGTAAAAAAAGTCTTTTGAAAATTTTTTGATTGGCGATATTTTGTTTACATGGTGAAAGCTGAGAAACATTATGACGTAGTCTTCGGCTTCAAAAACAGCAACGTTGAAAAAACTGCCAAATGCATCAGCTACGGAAATCTTTCTGCAAATATTTTGGCGATCTGCTGGTTGTTTGGATAATGAGTAAGTGTTCAATCAGCATAAATAATAATAAAAACCATTAATTACATTAAAGTTCCGTTTAAATGGAAAATCATCAGCCAAATCACGTATTATTTGCCAATCTTGTACAAAAATCTTACTTCAAGATTTGACTTGAGAAAAGCCTTGAACAGTCACGAAAAGCAAAGATAGTCAACAATACAACAATTGTCGCTATCGACAGGGAGTTGAGATGATACACTAAATACTGTATTAAGTTGAGGAAAGCCTTCAAACATGGATCTAAAAAGCTCATAACTCGTTTTTTATTCTACTTAGAAATTTCGAACAGGTGCCATCTTCAGCGGAAAAATCAGAGCTTTCGATGGACATATAATGTAAATATGTGCAAGTATTTTTTCATCCCAATATTAGAGAATTTATACAAAAATTGTGTTTTATTGCCCCCCTAAGGGGGTTTTGCCCCCCATAACGGGACGAAAACTACCCTATGTGTTATTCTGATGCATAAGCTATATTATTGTAAAGTTTCATCAAAATCCGTTCAGTAGTTTTTGCGTGAAAGAGTAACAAACATCCATACATCCATCCATACATCCATACATACATCCATACAGACAAACTTTCGCATATATAATATTAGTAAGATTAGGCAAGCTGATTCCAAAGCTGCATTTAGTTTTCTTCTGCTACGTCAAGTTTTTTCTTTACAACTTATGAGAATGTGAGTACTCTCCGCAGAATTGAGCATGGATCGAGGCCCGGATCTATAAATTTTGAGCCGCCCTGCAACAAAATCTGTAGGGCCCCTCTCCAGAGGCCAGCAGTGTATATTTGCAACGATAAATCTCAGTACCGATTGTTTTTTTTTTCAACTCTTTTGTCAATTTCTTGGGTCGTTGGACCCTTTTAGACAGTGCCACTCTGCTGCGTCTGCGGATACGCAGATCTGCGAATGCATGGATTATAGGAAGCACTATTACATTCTAAGTGTCTCATTTCCACTTCTACGTTCTTCAAATTTACGTTCAAATTTACGTTCTTCTAAGTGTCTCATTTCCGTATTTCCTAGCCTGTCATTTGAAAAGATATAGGCCAGTGTTTTTGATGGTCCACAGATTCGGGATTTTATTAAAGATGAAACTTTCATCGGAACAGTGTTAGAAACTCCAAAAAAATGTTTGATTGGCGTTCAAAAACATTATTAAAAGTCTTCGTGGAACTATGCGAGCCTTTTATTAAGCACAAATTGTCCAACAACTTGTGGAGAGCTTCCGAATGCTTGGTTCCCACATGAGCATCAAATTGCATTTTTTACATAGCTTATATCTTGCAAACTTCCTGAAAAATCTTGGTACAGTCAGTGATGAACAGGGTGAGCAATTCTATCAAGATTTGAAGGTCCATGGAGACACGATATCAAGACAGATTGGATGCGTTTATGATAGCTGACTGTTGCTGGAGCACCAGTCCACAGATTAAACACTCCAGAAAAAGCTATAAGCGAAATTTTTAAACTTAATCTGTATAAATACACAATTTTACTTGCGATACTATAATAGCCTTTGTATGAATAAAATTATTCATTGTAAACAGTGCATTTCATAAGTTTTTACTGCATTTTACTTAACTTGTATGACTTTTGAGGGTATTCTGTAGTCTGAAAAGTTGACGTGATAGACAAAAACTGCGATTTTTGTTGAATCCAGAGGCCAAAAGTTAGTTGAAAATAAGTCACAGATTTAAGACAACGAAATTGCTGTTCCCCAGTGTAATTGAATTGGGTAAAAAATTTTTTGAGATCCGTACCCGTATCCGCGAATCTTGACACTAATGATCCGTTTCCGTATCCGCGGATCTACTTTTTTAACGATCCGGCACATCACTGATGTCATCTTATTGCTGTTTCTTATACTGCCTTACAATGCATAGATAAATAGATGATTCATCCTTAACTCGCTTCGCTTGCCAAGCGAAATGCGGCTACTTGAAATTCGGCTTATTAGCTCCGCAAAATTTTGACTGTCGTTCATGAACGTACAGGTCTAAATAACAGACTCCTTAAAATAAACGGTGAAATATGATCTCCTAAAAAATGAACGACCGTTGTTTTGAACGATGATATTTATTTCATAGTTTTTTTCTCTCTCTCTCATTTTATTTCTTAATAAATTTATTTACGTAGTTTTATTTAAAAGAAAATCTTTTGATGTTATACTTTCATGTTTTACACTTTTAAAATCTTTATTTTTATTTTTTTGGTTTACTTTCACCTGTGACCATACAACACTTGGAGGTACGATAGTTCAATTTAGAATTAATACACAATTTCACGTCGCTATTTTTTTTTTTTTTTTCAAACTTGCCAAGTTTTAAATCCATTATCAAATAAAGTAAAAAATTGTTTTCTAAATGAATTGAAGAACATGGAAAAATCCAACATCTATGTGGAACTGCTATGGAACTTGGTAACCGTTTAGATCTGAACGTTTTCTGTCGGTGACACCGTCTACCCCGAACCTCATTTCGACCGAACTTGACTTCTTTTTCACATTTATGTTTTGTTGGGATATCATTACTTTTTGAAAAGCTAAATCAAAGGTTATGTTCTAACTCAGACAATTATAAATGCAAAAGCGTATACAAATACATACAGTGGCTCCCAAAAGTGTTCGTGCACTTTAAAATTTTTTAGTAAAACCAAAATAACGCGAAACTGAATTCGAATATGAAGTCCAATATTTTTTCACATCATTCCTAGGTCATTCTAAACAAAACCCCGAATTTTTTTCAAAATATTGACGGATCTTCTTTTTGAAATGGGTCAAAAAACGAAGAGACAGAGAAATAATACGCCACAAAAGTCATCGTACACTCAAATATTTTTGAATAAATTCATGATTAAAATTATCATATGTCGTTTTTTATTATTATTTTTGCATTGTGTTGACCCTTAAGAGTTATTTGGCTTTAATTTTTTGTTTATTTATTCCTTAATATTGTGCTTATTACATTAAAACGGCTGGTACTCGCAAAAAACCACAAACACCATTCGAAATTTGAATTTTTCCTTCATAGTGGAGGTAAATTGGTTTGAAATGTCTCTAATATAGTCAATTAATTCCATTCTATAGTAAAGTGCTTGATAAATGCTTTAAAGAAAAGAATCGGACCGAAAGCAAGGCAAGAAAAGGTCAACCGGCAAAGTTGATAAAGCATGATCGGAGATTTAGAGTTAAAAAATTTATGAAAAATACACATTTGAGTGCCGTAACAGTTTCTGCAGAATTTAATGCTTACGTTCGACGAGCACGACCGGTAGCGTCCGGTTTGTTAATCATGTGACTGTTAATGATCACGTGCTCCAATGAACCAATCAACTGCTTATAATGGTAACCGATTAGGTAACCGGTTGATCATAGAACGCTGCGGTTAGTAACCGGTTACTTACCGGTCGACCGGTGAGGTTCGTCGAACTCAAGGAATGAAAAAACTTACATTTAATTTTCACCTAAAATTGTTCGCCAAGTTTTCTGATTGACTGGATTAAATCGGAACTCTTCAGGCAGAAATTTCTTCGTGCGAAAAACAGAAAGCTTACGCTTTTTGTCGCAAAATAAATGATAAATAAGCTACAAAGCGTTTTGGAATAACGTCTTACTTACAGATGAAATTAAATTTAACATTTTGGTTAAATTGTTGTATAATTATCAATAGAAGAAAAATGAGGAACTTGATCTTAAGAACTAAGTTGGATCAGTTTATCAGGACGCTGAAGGGGTTCTTGTGCGAGGGTGCATATCAGCATCAGGACTTGGTAGTTTGGAATTTTTTGATGAAATAATAAATCATGCTGTTCATTTAAATATTTTAAAAACGAATTTTAAACTCTTAGCCAAAAATTTGGTTATCGGAAACAACTTTGTTTTTTTATCAAAATAACGAAAAGAAGCACACAGCTTTCAACGTTTGCGTCTAGTGCCTCAAAAATTGTCCTAAAGTTTAGAAAATACCCCTTCAATCTCCAGATTTGAACTTAATGTAACATATTTAGAGATATCTGGAGGCTAGATTACGAAAATACGGCTTTGAAACGAAAATAGAGCTAGAAACAGTAACACTCGAAGTGTGGTTGAACACTTACTCAAAAATTACGCAAAAAAAAAAAAAAAAAGAATGAAATCTATTCCCAGACGTTTAAAAGATGTTGTTGATACTGCATGATATTCTACTAAATAGTCCTCACATAAATAATAGCCGATGAGGAAGTAACCCGCGTGTTTCAACAATGAAACTCGCGCCACGGTATGATAATTTGATAATATGTTTTGGTAATATTTAACATGCAGGGAAACGCTTTATCGTGACAAGGCTGAACTCGATCCGGTGATTAACTGTTTTACTGGTAAGACTGTCATTTTAGGAGAATAAAGAAACGTAAAAATTGGTCAACAATGACCGCCATCTACTGGAGCTAATGTTTAACCTACTGGAATTAGGGTTAAACTGCTAAATTTAACTTAAACTACCGAAATATCACCAAACAGGCATTCAAATTTACATAGAAGCAAATTTTCACACGTCATACCATGACGAGCGACCTTCTAGTTACTTAATAAAAAGTTAGATTATTCAATAATATATAGACATTTTTTAAAGTGTACGAAGACTTTTGTGAGATAAAATTTCCGGCACTTTTTGGTTTTTGATTTTTAAAAGATTAAGTTTAAATATTTGTTAAAACATTTTCATGTAGTTTTGCTGAAAATTGATCATAGATCTTATAATTAAATACCTATACCGAAATAATAATTCCAACCAATGGATAGGGTCCTATTTCATTGAAAGTCGTTGGTGTACGAACACTTTTGGGAGCCACTGTGTATAATTTCCTTTTTTCTCCCTGCTTTTACGGTACATTAATTTGCGGTTTCTCTTTATTAGAAGTTTTGAAGATATTTCGATAACTGGGGACTTGGCGCGATCTTCAATTTTGGGCAATAATCGTCGGTTTTTCCCATTTATCAGCAAGGCCAAAGTACATTAGCGATTAGTCTTCGGCGTTCTCAAACTTGTCGACAATTAGGAAAATTGCTGACTCATCTCAAAATCTGTCTGGAATTTCAAAATTGTTCGGGGGGGGGGGGGGGGAATATTATAACGTAGATCGTAAAATATGCAAAATTGACGAAAATATTTCTCAGTTGTTGAAGTTATTGCTGCCATTTTTGCTCCTCCTGTAAAATTTTGAATTTAATTGAGATCTAAAGTTTTTATAAATTTTAAAACTGGTTATTTTTTATTTTAAAGGCTTAGCTCTAGATTTGTAATTTTAATTATTTGATGGATCATTTTTCATTTTAGCGGAACTTAAAGTATTGTTTAAAGCACCATTTTGGTTATAAATCAAATTGTTAATTTAAAAATTCAATAACCTTGTTGTTTTGGCAACGTTTGACGAGCCCATTTGTTTTGATTTATTTTGCAATCGCGCGGTAAAGTGATTAGGGGGGCGCGTGATCGGTAAGGCATTGGACTCGGGGCCGAAGGGTCTCGGGCTCGATCCTCGCTGGTTGAAGACCCACCGTCATCATTAATGGTGACTGGGCGACGTTAAATATGCTCGTGGTCACAATGTCCTCCAAGTGAAACGATACCTCTGGGGGTGCTAGACCAAAAAGTTATTCGACTCCTGGCCGGGTTCTAAATTCTCTCGAACTGTCCATAGATGGCACCACCATCTATTGTGTTGTCTTTGCATTGTCCTGGAAAAACAAATTGGATCATTAGAGGTAAAAGCTTCTCCGCTGAGAATAGCTATATACCCCAATTGTGTGTGAAGATTGTTGAAAGGTTGTGTAAAGCAGAGATTCAGACAGCTGAACATAAACAAATACGTTTAATACGAAACATGGGGACACACATAGCAAGACATAGAGAAAGTAGTGAAGACTCTGATAAACAGACTGCGGCTCTTTAAATAGAATAGAGGGCAGATTTTCAGTATCCAATGATGTTTCTTAAATAGCAATAAGCTTTCTCCAAAGTCCGATGGTGGATTAAAGAAGAGATTTTGCGAACTCCGTGGAAAGCTGCAAATGTCTCTTCCAATAAGAAATAAGCATAGTTCTTTCTTTTAAACCAATGGAGAAAGCGATTACATTCAACACCCGCCCTTAATCGCTTATTACTAAACAACACAATGACATAAGTTCATGCAATTTCAATTTAGGAAGAGCCTTAGTAAACATATCAGCAATTTGTTTATCAGTAGAAACATATTCAATATATATATATATTTTCAACATTTAAAATATTTCTAATAAACTTTAACTTAACATCAATATGTTTCAATCTACCAGAACTATTTTCATTAGTTATACATTTGATTGCAGACTGATTATCTTCATATATGACAATGTTATTTACAGTAAGAAATTCACATGCAATATTTTTATAATACACTAGATCTAATAAAGACTTACCAACTGCAAGTACCTCAGCTTCAGTAGAAGAAACAGCTATTGAACTTTGTTTCTTCACGCTCCATAAAATTGGACACTTTTTATAAAAAATAACGTAACCTGAAACTGATTTGCGATCACGCGGATCTGATGCCCAATCTGAATCAACATACATAGATAAATCAACATTAGAGTCACAACACTTACTATACACAATTTTATAATCCGATGTACCTTTTAAATATCGCAGAATTCTTTTAAGTCCATTCCAAGCCGATTCTGTTGGATTCTCCTGCAATTGACTGAGACAGTTCACAGCGAACAGTATGTCGGGTCGTGTTGTCATCGCAAGATACAATAAAGATCCAACTAGTTCACGGTAAGGTCCTTTGAAGATAGTTCCTTCCTCAAAGTCAGCTGGAGTTGACTTTGCTTCTAAAGGTGTTGCACTCGGCTTGCACTCACTCATATTAAATCTCTTCAATATTTTAAGAATATACTCCTTTTGATCTAGCACTAATTTAGTAGAAGTAAATTCCATACGAATTCCTAAAAACTCAGAAGCCGGTTCGAGTTTGGACATCTGAAATTCATTTTGAAGAAGTTTAATCACAATCATTATTTCCGAATCATCTGATCCAGCGATAAGAATATCATCAGCGTATAAACAAATTATTATTTTTCTTCCATTCACAATTCTGATGAAAATACACGGTTCCGAGTTTAACTGCTTAAAATTAATTTTCAACATAAATTGCGAAAATCTGAAGAACCATTGTCTAGGAGCTTGTTTTAATCCGTATAAACTTTTATTTAATTTGCATACTCTGCCAGATGAATCGTCGAATCCTTGCGGTTGTTCCATAAAAACAATTTCTTGCAACTCACCATTCAGAAAAGCTGTTTTCACATCCATCACATAAGCCTTTAAATCCTCTTGAAGAATCGAAACAAGAACTAATCGTAAACAAGGCATCCCAATGACTGGCGAATAAGTTTGTACGTATTCCTTCTGCTGGTCTCCTCTTGCGGCTTTGAGAGTTCCGTCTCTTTTCTTCCTAAACACCCACTTACACTTTATGGGGGTTGCGTTATCAGGGAGATCTACCAGTTCCCAAGTTTTGTTTATCTGGATGGAGCGCAATTCTTCCCCCATCGCGACTTTCCACTGGGCTTGTTGTTCTTCCGGTAGTTTTGAGATGTCGTAAAAGGTCAACGTCTCTTCTGACGTGTACATTGCTTCAAATCGTTCTGTCTTTTTACTTTTTCTTTTTGATCGTCGGGGTGTATCTGCCGGAACTTCTTGCTTTACATTGGTTTCGTTTTCTCCTAACTCTTTATTTACTTCAGTGCTGTGTTTTTCCTCGTCTTTTTCTTCTCCTTTCGGGAGCCCGTCTGCTGAATTACTTCTATCTTGCACATATACTTTATTTTCATTGAAGCGAACATTACGAGACACAGTAACTCTGTGCGTATCAGGATCCATTAATCGATATCCCATGCTGGAATATCCAATGAAGATCATTCGTTTAGATTTCGGATCTAATTTTTGTCTGCGAGTATCAGGAATTTTGGCATAAGCATCACAACCAAATAATTTTATTTGATTTAAATCCGGTTTCTGGGAATATTTTAGTTCAAAGGGTGACATTTCATTTATGCTTGAACTAGGGATTCTGTTATGAATATATGCTGCAACTTGAATAGCATATCCCCAACAGTTCTTAGGTAAATTTGCATCATATAAAAGTGCACGGGCTTTATCAAAAAGTGATCTGTTCATCCGCTCTGAAATTTCGTTCAATTCGTGAGTATAAGGGGGGCAGGGATCTATTGTAACTCCAAGTTTATTTGCTATCACTTTAAGTTCACCTGAAACATATTCCTGGGCATTATCACAACGAATTTTTCGAACGCTTTCATTCAATTTGAGAAACTTTTTGATTTCCACCGGAACATCACTTTTCTTTTTAAGAAGACGAACTTCACAAAAACGAGAATAATAATCAACTAATGTTAACACATACCTTTCACCCGCTTGAGTTGGTGGGTTGACCGGACCGCATAGGTCAGAATGGATTGTCATCATGGGAGCTTTTTCTCTTCTTCGGTTTCCTATTCCTATAGGGTTCGCGGACTGCTTCGCTAACACACAGTTTTCACAAAATTTTTCACTTGTTGGTAATCCTAGTTTGCTCAGAACATGGTTTCCGGAGTGTCCTAACCTGCGATGCCACAGTTCACCTCCATCATTTTCTGCAACAAAGGAATTTGAAATGAAGGGAACAAAATCACTTGCATATTGACCTTTTGAATTCAGCTTGCACAAAACGAAGTTTGTACTTCCCTTTTCAATGACAGCTTCGTCATTTTTGAAGCTCACAGTGTATCCAGCTTTTTGTATCTGTTTCACTGAAATGAGATTTCCATTTAGTTCTGGAACATATAACACATCTTTCAGTAGGATCTCTTGCACACCGTCACCTAATACACCGCGAACAGTTCCTATTCCTTTTACTTCCAGTTTACTGGCTTTTGCAGCGCATGACACAGTTCCTGAGGATGGTTTTAACTCCTCAAACCATTCCCGATGTGCACATATATGAGCTGTAGATCCGCTATCTACTATAAATGACCGATGTTCTACTTCGCCAACAACGAAAGTCACTGCAACTGCTTCATCCTTTGAAGTATTTTTTTCTGTCTGGACTGTGCAATTCCTCTTAAAATGTCCTTTTCTTCCGCACTGGTAGCAAACTATGTTACTTCTACAAAATTTCGCAATGTGCCCTGTTTTGCGACACTTGTTACACACTACCCGATGATTTGTAGAAAAGGCTGCACCATTCGATGACTCTGTTTTCCACGATTTGGGCTCCGAGACTCGACGATCTCTCATCAGCGCTTCAGCATCCAGAAGACGACCGCAAACAAACTCTAAAGTCAAGTTCTCCGAAGGCTGATTTTCTATTGCAGATTTCGATGCGTCATACTCTGCTGGAAGAGACATCAAAAGATAGACAATACTGTCCATGTCACTCACTTTCACGCCACACGATTTTAGTTGGGCAATGAGCTTGTTCACTTCATCAATATGCTCCTGCATGGATGAGTCCTTTTTCATTTTCAAAGTTGAAAGTCTCTTTCTAACCAATATCTGACTGACCGCTCCTTCTCGAACATAGATCGATTTCAATTTTGCAATTACTTCAGCACAAGTCTTTTCTTCCGAAAGCGAAACTAAAACTTTATCACTAAGAAATGATAACATCAAGGCATATGCCTTCTTACTCGCTAAAAGTTCATTTGCTTTCGAAGAATCCGCTTCACGTTCCAAAAACATCTCTAAATTCTTTGCTGCGAAAACCGCTTCCATTCTCCTGCACCACAGAGAGAAATTCCTTCCGTCAAAAGGCTCAACGGAATATTTTATCTCGTCCCCCATGTTACTCCGCTACTGCAGTGATTTAGTAGCTGGGGAAAACTTAGAACTAACCACGCTCTGCTGTTGAAAGGTTGTGTAAAGCAGAGATTCAGACAGCTGAACATAAACAAATACGTTTAATACGAAACATGGGGACACACATAGCAAAACATAGAGAAAGTAGTGAAGACTCTGATAAACAGACTGCGGCTCTTTAAATAGAATAGAGGGCAGATTTTCAGTATCCAATGATGTTTCTTAAATAGCAATAAGCTTTCTCCAAAGTCCGATGGTGGATTAAAGAAGAGATTTTGCGAACTCCGTGGAAAGCTGCAAATGTCTCTTCCAATAAGAAATAAGCATAGTTCTTTCTTTTAAACCAATGGAGAAAGCGATTACATTCAACAAAGATAAGATAAGATAAAGTGATTAGGTCGTGATGCTCATAAAAAATAGCGTAGTTTTTTGCTTTTTTAATGAAGTTTTTAAACTTTTTAGATTTTTCCCTTTACATGTGCATGAAAATCAATCTTTATGCCAAATTTCAAGTATTTGAGACGCTTGGAAGTTCGCAAATATTTTGATGGGTGAGTGAGTGAGTGAGTCAGTCAGTCAGTGTACAAAATGACACTTTTCAGATCCTAATAATTCCATAACTATAAAAGGTGCA
Organism: Uloborus diversus; assembly: GCF_026930045.1. Lineage (NCBI taxonomy): Eukaryota > Metazoa > Arthropoda > Arachnida > Araneae > Uloboridae > Uloborus > Uloborus diversus. The sequence goes on from NC_072736.1 coordinate 36,204,103, forward strand.
TTCATGAAATTTAGGATTATAAGTCTGCTCTGCAGCTCTATTAGACGTACAAAATTTCAATCACGTAGATTTAATAGTTTTTAAGAAATGAGGGGGTCAAAAGTAGTTTGAAATGGTTCGTGTAAGATACACGCTGGCAGATGTGTCGCATGATTTCCGAACTTGGCTGACACACTGCCGTGTGTCTAAATTTGGTAATTTACTCTTTCACGTTATGATAATTTGCTGGGTGAAATGTTCTTAAAATTGGAATAGAAAAAGAGCAAAATTAAATTTTCGAAAAATCGTTTCGAGGTGCACACCCCAGTGCTATAAACTAATTTTGTGTCAAATTTCATGAAAATCAGCCGAATGGTTTAGGCGCTGTGCGCGTCACAGAGATCCAGACAGAACCCGATATCCAGACAGAGATTTTGAGCTTTATTATTAGTAAAAAAAAAAAAGAAAAAAAAAACATGTTATGAATGGAAGTTTATTATTTTTTTAAACAACTTCATTGAAATTAATTTTGATAAAGCTGTCAAGCTAAGAATACTTGGAGAATGATATCTGGACACCCTTGTAAATTAAAAATTGGAGTTCATTCATTTTTAAAGCGAACATTACCATATTATCACGAGTGTTTATTGTAAATAAATTTTTAAACTAAAGGGAAAAAAAATATTAAGAAACAAAAATTTCCCTCAAAATAATTTGTTTTTGACTCTGATTGCAAATATGATCACTAAAGACAGCAAAGACTTTTGTATTGAAACTGAAACAAGTTAATACGTTAGAGGGCTTCAAGTTCCAGAATGATTATGAAACAAATCTGTTCTTCAGAGAAAATCCGCGTAGAGTTTCAAAAATTTTCTAAATAGCTAAAAGTTTTGTCGGCCTGGAAACTGTGGGATGACATAAAAGAGGGAGTGTGTAGGGGGCTTGGCGGTAAAATATGCCGAATTTTCAGAAATTTCTTTCGAAAGGAAGACGTTGATGACACCATGTTGTTTGTCATATAAAAGAGAAACAAACATTAGCATTATAGGCATTTCCATTACAGCCCGCCATAGATAACTCAGCCTTCCTACTCCCCACACCTATCCCTTCCCATCCATACAATGATCCTAATCCAGGAAACTTTTGATTTCCAACTAGATGTACCATGAGTGCCCACACAGTACTTGTCTTAAGTTTCCGATATGAACCTTAGCAATGTATTTTGTGAGTTAACAACTAGATAGATAATAGGTAACATAGTTCCAACCACCCCATTCCTATCACAACAGCAATAATAACGAACAACTAACGAAAGAGGGTAATAAAAAGGGGGGAAACATATCTTTTTCGTTAATTAATTGCACGTATTTTTCCAGGGGAAAAATGTGCTTTTAGCAGTTTGTTGGCAGCGAGGGACTTTCCATCGACAGTGACAAAATACAGGCCACAGAGACCGATATCCCCCCCCCCCTTCGGATGATCGAGCTCCGAATTTTCTATAATTTCCTTCTTTAAAAAAAAATCTTTATGTAGAAAAACGAGTGCAATTCAAATTTTTCTCTGGGGGGGGGGGGCAGTTGGTCTCCTCCGGGGGGCACTTCCCCCCGGAGAGATGCCTGAAAGAAACACTGATTCAGACAGCTATATTGGTACATTTCAAGTTGCGACAAATTAAGAACTGCGATGGAAGTATCAAGCGGGCAAAAACTGCCTCAAACATGGTGTTTTAAATTAAATGGAATCTATTTAGGCAGAGGCGGAAAATAGGGGGTCAAGAGAGCGACCCCCAAATTTTTTGAGAGGAATGATAAAAAATGAGCAAATTCAATTTATGTAAAACGCAAATCAATGTTTATGAAAAAATAACCTTGCTGGTTTTCCGTAATGACTGATGAAACTCGACACATTTCCAGACATGAGCATGTGTTTTTCGTTTTTTGAATGATTAATTAGAAATTCATCAAGCCTTCACTGGCCTTTTCAGAACAGAAAAAAAAAAAAAAAAAAAAAAACTGATGAAGAATCACGGTTAATTTTAACTGAAGACGTAATTTCCTCACGTAGGCTATTTCATTCTTATGTGCTCTCTTACGATGGTTATGAGAGGCCCGTGCAGTGGTATTAGCTGCATGATTTTCACAAGAAAATGCCTTGGTAATATTTTACGTTCATTGTTACGGTTATATTTTAAGTGTGTTTAATTAATTAGTGTTCATTACTTTCTTCTGCTAAAAACACATTTCAACTACTCAATGCATAGTATGCTTTCATAGATACTTAAAAATACATACTATTTTTGAAAAAAATATTTCACATCAACATATATCTTTTCTGGGGGTACTTTAACTATGCAATCTCGGAGAGACAAAAGAGGTTCTTCAAGAGACAACACAAGATTGTCTTTTAAAATATAAAAACCCTTCTCGATAATTTCAAAGCGGTGATTTTGGAAAACGACCCTTTCATCAGTTAAAAACCTAATGTCCTTTAACATGTCTTCGTTTGAATTTTTATTCGCTTTGTTTGTATTGAGGAGAGTTATTGAACAATGCTTTCTTCAACCAGGTAACCTTAATTTTTGGACTGTTCAAACTTTAGTTCAAGCTACAATTGAAACTATTAATAAATTACGCTTCGATGTATATTTCAACCAAGCGTGGATCTTTTCAAAAAAATCCGTATTCCAAGACAATTTTAAAAAGGAGCAAAGAATATTCTAATGAATTTAGAAGAGGTGACCAAAATGTACATGATGATGTAAAGTCAAACATTGATTTCACATATTATAAAAAAAGAATAGATTCAGTTTCTAATGAAATTAACACAAGATTTGATGATAAATATTTTCCTGTATTGTTATCTTTATATAATGTACTGTTGGCTTTATTTTATCTGGATTGGATATTGAAAACAAAAAATAAAATGTTTCAATTATGAGTAAAATTTATAGCATGAGACAAGAAGAATTGCTTAGAGACTAGACTATTCAATGGTGAAAAATATAGATCATCACACTTTTTAAAGTTATCTGGGTGATTTTGAAGCGCAAGATGTGGAAGGTGTGTTTTCATACGTTACTTTGTTACTTCAATTATTTTTCAACTATTCTAATCAGTTCAACTAATAGAGAAAATTCATTTTCGTGTCTCAGAAGGTTTGAGAATTATTTCAAAGCTCAATGGGAGGAAAAGAAATCTTACTGAAAAAAAAAAAAGCAAGCCACCTAGCATTGCTGGATTAGGAACAAGATTTCCAGTTATTTTGTGTTTTAAAAATCAAGCATTAAAACGTGATTAAAAGATGAAAACTGTAGTATCAAGACACTTTACATGATAACATTGTATTATAAAGTGAATTAAATTTTGTCATAAAAATTTAAATTGTTTTTGAACACTAATTTTATTAATTGCAAACCCATATCATGATTACTTGCTGTAAGCAAATATGTGTTTTGTTCCATACTGAGGCATAATTCATGTTAATGCAGGTTACAAACAAAACTATGGCAATGCAAATAGCACGAATAGCCATCGATGCCAATCATATGAACTGTACGTCCATCCTTAAGCGTGCCTCACACTATTTCATTTCTTACTGGAGTATTGCAACGACATTCTGTTCTCAATTTTCATCATCTCATTTAGGGGGAAGAAGGGTAATGGCACAAGAAAGAAAAAACATGAATATCTAGTCATTTTTACTCATTGATATCTAGTCAAATTCACACAGAGAATTAAAGAAAACTAATTCCAAAGCTGAGGGAGCAGTTTCAGGAGCTTTTAAAGATTAAAGAATTTTTTTTTTAAATTTATTATTTTATCCCACCATGCGTTGACCGTAGTTCCTTAACATATGAACTGATTTTGTTAATTCTTCCTTTGTCGAAAAGGAAACTTGACAGTCAGTGGGTTTAAATAAGTCTCATCACATAAACTTACTGTAAATATAAACCAAAAACCTCAAAAACTAGCGTTTTCTCGCGATTTTAGCTGTGAAAACGTATTTGCACATTGAAAATGTTAGTAGGGTTTACCGGGGCACGTTTACGCAATGCCCTTTTTCCAAAATGAGTTATAACTGGAGAGCCAACAGTCATACCAGATTGGTGCTGCTCCTTAGCAAAAATTCTCACAAGTTTTTGAGCATCAGTCGGGCTTCGGTTTAGCATGCGGATAGGAAAATTTATTTTCTACCAAATTGAGTGAATTAGTTAAGAACAATTAAATATACAGGGCGTTCCGTTTTAACCTGCAAGACTTTTATTTTTGCAACCTTTAGTCCTAGATGTATACTTCTAATTTCAAAAATGTTCAAAATCAGATGCAGAGTTAGGTTATTGAAAGTTTGAAGTAAAAATAAAAATAAGGCAAAAAATACAAAATTTAACTTTTTATACGGGCCCTAGGTCCCCTAACTTATATTTAGAGAAATAATCTACATTGAAAACTATTACTGACACTAAAAAAACTTGACATTTGTACGATCAAAACTCAAGGAGATATTCCATTTCAAAGTTTTAAGGAACCATACAGAAGATGAGATTGGAACTTATCGCCCTTTCAGATGAATGACAAATCGTCAAAGTCAGAAAAACAAGATAATTATATTTTTCATTGCTATTCAAAAATAAATGCAAATGTTATGCCGTATTATGCAAAAACGCACTACAAAACCTCGAACAATTTGCGAAACCACGCTCTATGCACCTATATCATTTTAAACACTTGTTAACCACTATATTTTCCCCCAAAAGGTGTTGTTGACAGCGAGTGAAAAGTGGTCTAAGTCACAAAACGCTGCGTTTCATATCTCGGTGAATATTGGTCGTACTAATTTCAAACGTTTTTTGTTGAAATTATTTTTCAATGGAGATTATTTCCATAAATATAAGTTAGGGGACCTGGGGGCAGTAAAAAAAGTTAAATTTTGAATTTTTTGACTCATTTTTATTGTCACTACAAAATGTCTTAACCCTGCATCTGATTTTGAACATTTTTCAATTGGCAGTAGATACAGTGGCTCCCAAAAGTGTTCGTACACATTGAAATTTTGTAGTAAAACAAAAATAACGCAAAACTGAATTCGAATATGAAGTCCATTTGTTTTTTGCACACCATTCTTATGCCATTCTGAATAAAACCCAGTAGTTTTTTCAAAATATTGCCAGATTTTATTTTTGAAATTTGTCAAAAAGCGAAGAGAAAGAGAAAAAATACGTCACAAAAGTCATCGTACACTGAAGTATTTTCGAATAAATGCATGGTTAAAATTATCATATGTGATTTTTACTTCCTTTTACAAAAAAGGAAGTATTGTATTCGCAAAAAAATTTTCACTCAAAAATCGCCCTTAATTTCCATTTTGCTCACCCCCAAATGAATGTTGAGTTTTTTTTTTCGATTCGACCACATGCGGAAAAGTGCCTAAGAATGTATAGACACGCGAAATATCCATTTTGACCATCACCGAGGTAATTACAACGACTTTTCTCGTGACGTCTGTATGTATGTGCGTATGTGTGTATGTGCGTATGTGCGTATGTGCGTATGTGCGTATGTATCTCGCATAACTCAAAAATGGTATGTCCTAGAAAGTTGA